>NC_081347.1:57583053-57854320 GCF_029784015.1 Lycium ferocissimum
TTTTTCTACTCGAGACATAGACAGATTGATGTATTCTTATTATATTTCGTACTTGTATAATTTCATTTAGATGCTCGTATGACTCTGTGACTTAGATCAGACCCTAGGGTATTTTCCTTATTTCTGCATATTTCTATTATATATTATTGTGAGACTCACGTAATTATTCTTTTCCGCTTGCCTAATTTATTTATTTATGTCTTTACTTATCGTTGGGTTGAGGGTTCGCTGTCGAGATGGGAAAGGTAAGTGCCCGCACGACTTAGTCAAAATGGGTCGTGACACTTCAAGTCATAATGGGCAACCAAAGCTAGTAACAAATGAATTGAGCTATGCTTCACGACTGGTGAGAAAATCTCATTGTAATCAATTCCCTCCATCTGACAAAATCCCTTAGCAACTAATCTCGCTTTGTATCTAGTATCTTCTACACCGGGAATGCCATCTTTTTTTCTAAAGACCCATTTGCAACCAACAGTTCTCTTGCCCTTTGGTAGACTCACCAAATCCCATATCCGTTCCCCGTGCAGACTCCATCTCTTCGGTCATGTGCAAACGCTATTGATCCCACCACACATAGTAGCTTCTCATAGCTTGAGGGTACCGCATCCTTTATTTCCTCCTCGCCAGGCTTCAACAGGCCACAAGATTAGCTTGCGAAGGCTGAGGATAATATTTTGGACTAGGCTTCGGAGTTCGTTTGTCCCTTCCAGTAGCTCTACTATAGGGTTTATCTTCAGATACTACTGTGTGAGCTTTTTCATTATCTGACTCCATCGTCACTTGATCCTCCTGCTCGGTGAGTTTCACATTTTCCTTCACCGTTTCTGTTGTAAGAACTTTTTGTCCTATAAACTCAATAGAAGTCTTTTCAAGGATCAAGCATGGAGGCTCTATCAAAAGTAACATTTCCTACTCGATTACAACCAAGAGATCTAAACTCCATATTCTATATCCTTTTACCCCTTTAGCATATCCCATAAATAAACCTTTTTGAGCTCTAGGTTCTAGCTTTCCATCACTTACATGATAATATACGGGACATCCAAAGATTCTTAAGTACGAGTAATCGATTGCCATCGACTCATACTCATTTAGAGTTTTGAAGTCAATCGCCGACGCTTGTGAGAACGATTAACAACATAACAAGCGCATTTACTACTTCCGCCCTTTAACTCTTTAGGCACATTGGCATTAGAGAGCATACATCGTGCTTTCTCCAGTTGAATGTGGTTCATCCTTTCATCTACTCCATTTTGTTGTGGTGTATGCCTACCGCTCTATGTCTCAATACACCATGAACCTTGCAGAAATTTTCAAACTCTTCATTGCGAAACTCCAAGCCATTATATGTTCGAAGACACTTAATCTTTCTGTCACACTGATTTTCAATTAATATCTTCCAGTTTTTGAAATTCTCAAAGACATCACTTTTAGCCTTTAAGAAGTATACCCAAACCTTGCGTGAAAAATCATCACGAAAAGTGTAAGATACCTCTTTGCACTTTTGGATGGAACCTCGAGGGACGGACCCCATAAATCCGAATGAACGAGTCAAGTACCCCTACGATTTTGTGCTTGCCGTACTAAAGCCGACCCGTTTCTCGCTTTCCAGACACAATGCTCACAAAAAATCAAGCGTACTAATCTTTCACCTTTCAAAAGATTTTGGTTGCTCAAAACTCAACCCCCCTCTCGCTCATATGACCTATTCTCATACGCCACATCTTACCTTTGTCATCATCTACACCGCGAGGTTGCAGCATTTGCAGTACCTAGAATGGCGTTGCCCGTAAGTACAAAAAGACCACCCTCCAGTGTGGCCTTTAACATGAACAGAGAACCCTTAGTCACCTTACAGATTCCACCTTCATCCGCATGTTTATATCCGAGCTTATCAAGAGTACCAAGATAGATCAGATTTTTTTTCATATCAGGAACATGTCAAACATTAGACAATGTTCTTATGATGCCATCATGATACCATATACTGGCTGAACCAATGCCTGCTATTTCACATATTGCATCGTTACCCATAAGTACAGTCCCGTCTGCTCGTAGCTAGTAAACCAATCTTTTCTAAAATAGATGTGACAGGTATAAGCCAAATCTAAAATCCACTTGTGTGTCTGAATATCATCTGTTGAAGCAGTTAGCACATAATATTCTCCATATGTCTGAGCTACTCCGAACCGTAGACGCACCGGTCGTTATTTTAGCAATCTTCTTATTCGGGCAATCCCTCTCAAAGTGACCCTTTTGATGACAACCCCAACATTCAGCATTCTTCCTACTCACTTTTTTCTTAGACTTTGACCTAGCTACTGATTTGCCTCTCCCTCTTTGGCTCGAGCGACCTCTAGCCGTCAAACCCTCACTATGGTCCTCTTTCTCACCATTGTTGATATGGTTTCTTAATTCATCCCAATTCAATGCATTCTTACCATATGTAACGTGACCACCTCCTTACTGTACATCATTAAATTAACTATGTCTTTGTGCGCTGGTGATAATGAAAATAGTAAAGTGCACGCTAGTTCTTTATCTCCCACTTTAATATCAGCATTTAAAGTAAGATCCATAGCCAATTTATTAAAAAGATCAAGACGATCCCGTAGTTGTACCGTCTTCATATCAAGGTGTAACGCCGCCTTAACAACATTCTAGTTGTTATTGATTTCTTCTGGTAGAGATCTTCAAGTTTTTTCCACAAACTCGCAGTTGTTTTCTCGGTATTGACTTCACATAACACGCTATCTGATAATAATAATTGAATTGCGCTAAACGCATCCATCTCAATCTTCTGTTTCTCGATCTCTTTTGTATTTTCGGGATACGAGTGGTCCAAAGTATAGACTGATCCTTCTCTCCGTAACAACGCCATGATCTTGATCTTCCAGATGTTGAAGTTATTACTTCGCTCATCAAAATTTGTTACCTCAAACTAACATAGATGCCATAGTCTCCTCGTTTCCTAGATCTCACAACCTGTAGGCTTCTGATACCAATTGTTACTGTGGAAACGATAAAAACACAAAGAATTAAAGTGGTTCGAATCGATATGATCCTAGTCCACGGAGAACGTTCGACACTTTTACTAGTATCAAGGGAGAAAGTAAGTTACATGATTGAATACTTTTAGGTTCTATGTTATGTCCTTCTTAATAAATCCTAGCTAGCATGTATTATAATACTAGGTCTAATCTTTTCCTAGAAAGGATCTAAATCCCAATAACACTCGAAAACCAACAAAGAAAAAAGTTTCATTTTATTTCTTTTCGCTTTTGAGTAGGAATTGGCTTGAATATCTTCTCAACTTCACAATATTCAACAAAAAAGATAATGAAATCGCATAAAATAAATATTGCTAATTAATAAGCCATAATGAAAATGATCATAATCTAATAAAATACTAACTCATGCTAAAATAAGTAGCCAATAAGTATTAATTACATGACAAAAATAAATTAAGTTATATATTTTCACTATCTAAACCAATGCAAAACTAAAGAATAGATATCCAGCATTATTGTTTTTTTTTTCTTTTTTTTTTTAACTAAAAAGCATAATATTATAATATGATTTGGTCAAGTGACCTACATGAAAACTAATATCCAACATTATTGTCATTCCTAGTGATAGAATTGATTTTTTTTGTTAGCATTAGTATTGATTTGGTTTTAGTTTAAACTTTATTTGAGTTGCTAACAGTTATGGGATATAAAACTTATTGGATCATTCAAAATTTAGTCCAAGCTTGAAATAATATGTTAAAAGACAAAAACTATGAAAAAGTTTAAGAAATATTTATAAATCGCATTACAAATAAATATTTTTATGTATAAAATATTTTAGAAATTGTATATATGTATTGTCGGTTTGGTTTGGTTTGGTTTGTTTTTTTAATTAAAAGCAAATCAAATCAATTATGGTCGGATTTTTGTTTTCATTATCAAACCAAGTCAAACCAAACCACTTATCAAATTTTTTTCTCGATTTGACTCGGATTATCGGTTTAATGTGGTTTGTCGATTTTCTTTATACAGAAATTAGTGCATATGTGAGTTCTTGATACCAGATGGCCGATTAAACAGGAAAAAAAAAATTGAGACCACCCTTAGGCCAATTATTTTCGTTTTCTAATGAATTTAGCTTATGTACACGGCAGCTTAAAGAGATTTTACATATTTAGTGTAATTTTAGCTATTATAGCGAATCATTTGTTACAAGACAACAATAATGAAAACAATAATAACGAGAGTAAAGAACACACAATTTTATTTGGGAGACCCTCAAGGGGAAGAAAACGTCACCAACTCTCTCAATCAAAGATGATTACAAAATACACCAATTAAGCCAAGTTTATCTCGGCTGCCAAAACCCCATAACCCTAGAGTTTCTAGGGTGTCTTCAAGCTATTTTTCAAGTAACTTACGGACTACTTTAAAATATTCAGCCCCTTGCTTCGCCCATTACAGAGGGCTGACGCCCCTGCCACCCCGCAGTCAGGCCCACAAACTTAACATCACTCACTTGTTTTGCAGGATATCAATCCAAGCTAAGTTACTTGGCTTCACGGTGTGATCTGGTAATGCAAATATTTTTTATACTATATAAGCTAAACTCTTACTGTTATTAGAGGACTGTAAATGGGTGGCAACATCTATCGCCTACTCCTAGAATTTGGATAGCCATTAGGGTCTTCTTAATCATTGCTCCTTGTGAACTTCGATAATTAATTTTCAGGTCAGCAATAAAAACTCATTTCTCCTGGGTCCTTAATTAATGATCAAGTTAATTCAAATAAGAGAGTCATAATTAATTATCTATCTACTATGATCAGTTTAATTATTTTTAAATAATTCCCATAACTACTTTAACATTTATGATAAGCTGAAACTCAGAAAGGGCCTAGCTGGAATATCAAGATAATATAATAAACAGTGTTGTATATGTTTATCTACTGATTGCAATTGATTTGTATCAATAACTCAGTATGATAGCCGATAGGCAACTATTGTCTCATGCCATATAGGCCTATAAGAGCAAAGCTCATTTATCTTTCAGGGTAAATTGGTAGTAAGAATTTACAGTGAATATTCCATTAGGACATGCAGCAATGGTCACCTCCATAAGAACACTAGCTTACATAGTTAACCTGATCTTGTCTCCATAAATCTGTTTTTCGCATAATTTTCTTGAGAATCTATTGTGACTTACTCTTCGGTTCTGCCCAAACCTAATTAATATGAGCTATTGGATATGTAAAACAAGCAGATACACCAAGTCATTTCATTCGATAAAAGACCTTAGCTGTTTGATCGTTCAAATGCTTAACCACAAAATTCACCAGAGGAAGGTCAAGAAAATCAAGACTACTGATAGGTTATCGAAGGATAAACACTGATTTTTTTATATTCTGCATAAGTACTGTAAAGATTTTTTATCAAATACTTAAAGGTCTATGTAGCTGAATTTATCGGCCTTCAGCCGGTGTTCCTCATACCGGCAGCAATGCCATTTATGGTAATAAGCAATGCGTCTCTAAGCTTATTGTTATCCTCGTCACGTCTCAACCTCTTTAATATCTCCACCTGCAGTATATTCATTGGGTTAAGATATGGAAGCCTGCTCTCGATCAACCTCCGCAAGCTACGGTTGTTTGCTGATAGTTTCTCATGACCAGTAACCAATAGGACATAGTTTCCTGTTGTCAAGAGCTCCCTCCGCATTTCTGCACCGAGTTCTCTACGTGACTCAGACACTAGAACATCATCATAATGCTTGGCTATAGGACTGTCTGCTTTCCCTAAAACCATCTCTATAAGATCAACAGTTGACTGGAAGAAGGGCCATTCTCTATACATTGCTCGCAAGTCTTCTGTATGTCCCTTGTCACAAACACCCTTCAAGCCTGCTCCAACTCCTAGCCATGCAGGGAGGACAAATCTTGTTTGGGTCCATGCGAATATCCATGGAATTGCACGGAGTTGACCGATTCCACCTGAACTCTTTCTCCTTGTTGGACGGCTACCAATGTTGAGAAATCCCAACTCAGCCTGAGGTGTCGCTTCGTGGAAGTAAGTAAGGAACTCGGGGTTTTCATATACTGTGCTTCTGTAACTCTTGCAGCTCAAATTTGATATGTCTTCCATCAGATTACGCCATTTTTGTTCCCTCGGAGGCTGTGGGGGACGTAAAGTAGCAAGTAGAACAGCTGTAGTGTATATCTCTAGCTGCCGAACAGCCATTTGGGGTAATCCAAATTTTGCCTGCACCATTTCTCCTTGTTCCGTAGATCTAAGAGTTCCCTGATAATTTCAGCAACAAATTAGAAAGAACTTCTTAGTGCATACACAGAGGTGATATTAAGGCTTTTCTGACAGCAAAAGCAGAGATTACTTATCGTTCTCAAACTGTTCTACTACTTAAGGAATAAAAACTTCAACTGGTTAGAGTTCAAGAATCAGTAAACTAATGTCCATGGATTGGAGCCATATTTTTGATAATCTAACCAAATTTTATGCGTACGTTAAGAGAGCAGATTGTGACTTTGTGAGTGGTCAGATTGGAAGTTAAAAGGAAGTCTTAGACGAAGAGGAAGCAAGACAACCACGGAGGAAATTTGTGGCAATTCAGACTAGAAGGTAAGAGGGTGATGAACACATCCGCATCCCTCTTCCGCTCCCTCTTCATTATGAAAATATAAGATGTCTTCAGTAAAACCAATTTTCATCCTCATAAACTCTCCTTATTATGACATTAAGATGGAGTAACCAGTTACTACCACATAGTTACAGGAACTATATGGGTATGAGAAACCTGATTTGAATGTACCCATAATGTAATTCAAGGAAATCTTCAGGTTCATAGCGTGTACATGCAAGTAATATATTAGGAGCTTCAAGACAGTTCAACTCAAAACAAACCATAACAGAGCCGGGTGGCTGGGATTGAATTGCAAGGTATGTAGGACCACCACCACGGCCAATGCTTCCACCGCGCCCATGGAACAGAGTGACTTTAATGCCAAATTCATTACATGCAGCTACAACATCTTCTTGAGCTTTGTAAAGCTCCCATGCAGCAGTGAAACGGCCAGCATCTTTGCCAGAATCAGAATAACCAACCATAACCTGTGCACACCAACCATGAGCTAAGCTAAGCCCAAAAGTGAAACTTTTTTGAATAGCCTAATGCATCATGACATAAATACCTCCTGATGTCCATTGTGGTTCTTTATGATGTGGTCCCTGTACCAATCAATTGATAGTAATCTTCTAATCACCGAGCCAGCTTCCCTCAAGTCTTTCACGGTCTCAAACAGAGGAACCACCCGCATTCTGTTGAAACACATGAAATATTTAGCACTATTTTCGTAGTCATATAAGCATTACCTCTTTTCAATCGGTATATTCCCTTAAAATGGTCTGGCTGTGTGAGCTACAATGTTAATTTTACAACTCATCTCAACTGGTTTCAGTGCAGAAATGCTACTAGGCAATTAGATATTAATCTAGCCAATATGTCTTATATGAAAACAGAAAATCAGATAGTACTCTGCAATCATGGTTGCATAAGTAAAATTTCGAGTATTACAACATTATTTGTCTGGAAACTGGGATCCATCACCCCTGCTAGGTATGATTTCCACATAAACCTACAAGGTGCATGAGAATACACGTGAACATAATTCTGTTAATGTAGCACTCGACAATAAATCTAATTCCCTTGGAACCAGATCAAACAATTTTCTATGAACCACAATAGGAAAACGCTGAAACCAGCTACAGTAAAGCATTAAGCCTAGAATGCAAAAAAGAACTAGATGGGAGGACATAAAGATTATATCCAATCATCTAAAGGGGAAAAGAGATCTCCCTGTAGGCATCTGTACTTGTCTCAATGCAGCTAAAGAATAAGAATTGTAAACTACAATGGAAATTCTGCAAGTACCAAAAAGATGAACATTGAAATGACAATTCATTGGCTTAACATTAGCCCAACTGAATGAATATAGGTCACAATCAATTCTCAAAAATTATTGCACAGCCAGACATCCAAATGCACATAAGTTTTTGGGTAAGTTCTGTTATTGCATCTGCAACTAAAAAGATGTCAGTCTTACGTTCCACCGGGACAAGGTCTGCCTAGCTCCCCAGCAACAGCAAGGCGTGCATCCTTCTGTAAAAGTTCTACAGCTAGGACATCACTGGCCTGCCAATTGAAGATAACATCAAAATGTTAGTACATAATAGGTAATGGAAACAAGTAGCTCAAAACTTAAGATCAGGTATCCTTTATGCAGATTTCGCTGAACCATCCACCACTGCCAAAAGGTAGTCTAAATGTACACCATATGGATATTGATCATACATTTGAAGCCATGGAAATAACATAAGCTCCAAGTGAATCACTTCCTAATTCAGCTGCTACTTTGAACGTGTCCAAGACTTCTTTCACATCAGGCGGAACCTATAAAAGAAGGATTAAAAAAAGAATCAGATCCAAGACGAAGAATAGGAACTAGCAATCTAATAAAGGAACTCAGGCCACGGACTTTGGCAGCTAATTTAATTGCAAGATGAATACAATTCTACTCAAATGGTAAAAATTAGGTACTCGGTAGTTTACTCACTCTCCGATATCATTTTCCCATCCAAGAATCAGCTATCTACCTTGTTACTTAATATACTAAAAGAGTATAATGATATGGTTTGTTAGCGGAAACGTAAAAGAAAGAATACAAGATTTAACGTGGTTCGGATCAAAATGATCCTACGTCCACCAGAGAACAGTTGTCTTTTTATTATTAACAAAGAAAGGGGAGATTTCCCAATTACGCTTAAGAGAATTGCTCTCTCAACTCTCTACTCACTACAAAGGATTGTATGAATTTTGGGATGATGAACAAAGAAGAATTGCCTCTCATTTTAAAGGCATAAAATGACTTGGGCTCCAAGTGTGCTACATGGCATTCCAATTCTCCTCCACATCTTTGGCTCCAAGCAATGCCTCTTTGGCTCCAAGCAATGCATTCTTTGGCTCCGAGTAAATCATCCTTTGGCTCCAAGTAATAGAACTCATCCAACTAAAATTGTCACATGGATTTTTCTATCACATGACAAAAAATCAACTATTCCAATCTCCACCTTGGTTTGCGTCACGAGCATGCGTATGAACAACTCCGGCCAAAACTTCTAAGCTTACTGGGCAACCCCATTGTAAGAAACAAGAAGAATCAAACCATTGTTGAACATACAACCTCCACCTAACAACCTGTTCTCTCGAGTTGCATCGGCTTGATGCGCACTGCGCTAAGTCCTTGCAATGTGCAAACTTAGCGAGCGGGACTATCTTGGTCAGCATGTCTGCACGTTATCGTCTGTGATAACCTTCACGACCTTGATAGTTCCCTCTTCAACAACATCTCGAATAAAATGAAATCTGACATCAATGTGTTTAGTGCGCTCATGAAATCTCTGATTTTTAATCAGATGAATAGCACTCTGACTATCACATCTAAGGGTTGATTCCTGCTGAACCAAACTCAATTCTGCCACCAAACCTTTCAACCAGATAGCTTCTTTCACCGCCTCCGCTGCTGCCATGTATTCTGCTTCTGTCGTAGACAAAGCGACAATCGACTGCAAAGTCGATTTCCAACTAACGGCACTGCCAACAAGAGTAAAGATGTATCCAGTTGTGGACCTCCTTCTGTCAAGATCCCCTGCATAGTCAGAATCCACATAACCGAGAATTGAAATACCTCCACCACCTTTTTGAAAGGTCAGACCAACATCAGAAGCTCCCTTGAGATGTCTCAATATCCCCTTGACAGCTTCCCAATGCCTCTTTCCTAGGTTGGACATGTATCTACTTACCACACTTACAAATTGAGCAATATCTGGACGTGTCATACCATAGCATACATAATGCTACCAACTGCGCTGGCATAAGGAACCTTTGACATATGCTCCACCTCATCTTCGGACCGAGACATTTGTAACTCTGAAAGTTTAAAATGAGGAGCTAACGGTGTACTTACAGGTTTGCACGTATGCATATTGAATCTCTCGAGAACCCTTTCAATGTACCTCTTCTGAGAAAGATGTACAACACCGTCTTCTCTTGAAATCTCCATACCAAGGATTTTCTTTGCGGCCCCAAATCCTTCATGTCAAATTCCTTACTTAACAGTTTCTTTAAAGCATTTATCTCTGTAATGTTGTTAGCAGCAATAAGCATATCATGAACATACAACAAGAATAAATCATTAAGTTACCAGACATCTTCTTGTGATACACACAGCTATCAAATGCACTCGAGAATTCACGTGTAGTCATGAATGCATCAAACCTTTTGTACCAACCGTCTGGGGGATTGCTTCAAACCATACAAAGACTTCTTTAGTTGGTATACATGATCTTCTTTTCCCCGGCTAGAAACCTTGAGATGATCCATATAGATTGTCTCTTCTAGATCACCATGTAAGAAAGCGCTGACATCAAGTCGTTGAAGCTCCAAGTCAAAATGTGCAACCACTGCTAGTAGCACGCGAATTGAGCTATGCTTCACGACCGGAGAGAAAATCTCACTGTAGTCAATTCCCTACTTCTGACTGAAACCCTTTGCAACCAATCTCGCCTTGAACCTAGCATCTTCCACTTCTGGAATTCCTTCTTTCTTTCTATAGACCTATTTGCATCCAACTATCCTCTTCCCTTTTTACCTTTTCACTAAGACCCATGTCTGATTCTTGTGAAGAGACTTCATCTCTTCTGTCATGTGCAACATCCTTGCAAGAAGTTGCTTCAACATACGAGGAGGGCTCAAGATCTTTAATCTCTTCTTCTGAAGCTACGAACGCATATGCAATCAGATTGGCTTGATCTATAAGGCGTTCCGGTCTTCGTGTCTGCCTCTTCTCCCTTCCCTTCGCAATTGTGTATGGTTAATTGAATGCAAGTTCTTCAAGATCTACATCTTTTGACTCATCTTTAACCTGAGTCTCTTAATCCTTTTCCTTGGTAAGCTCCACCGGAAGCTCCACCTGCTCGTTGTTCTCGTTTCCTGAAAACTCCACAGAAACTTTACGGGGATCAAGTATAGAGGATGCATAAAAAGTGACATCTCCACTAACTATAAATTTGAGTAAAGACAAACACCAAAGTTTGTACCCTTTTACTCCATCCACATACCCTAAAAATATGGCCTTCTTGGCCCTTGGTTTAAGCTTTCCTTCATTAACATGATAATAAGCTGGACACCCAAATACTTAAAAATATGAATAGTTAGAGGGTTCACCTGACCATACCTCATTCGGAGTCTTAAAGTCGATTGCTTGCTGGAGATCGATTAACAATATGAGCGACGCCGGTGAATCTTGACCAAAATACCTTGGACATTTTGGCTTGTAGGAGCATACAACGAGCCTTTTCAAGAAGAGTTCTCGTTCATCCTCTCGGCAACTCCATTCTGCGGTGGGGTATGCCTGACAGTCCTATGTCTTAAGATGCCATGAACCTTGCAGAAATCATTAAACTCTTCACTGCAAAACTCCAAGCCATTTTCTGTGCGAAGATATTTGATTTTTCGCTCCATTTGGTTCTCAACCAAAATCTTCCACTCTTTAAATGCTTCAAAAGCATCACTTTTCGCCTTCAAAAAACTCACCCAAACCTTTCGTGAGAAATCATCAATAAAAGTGAGAAGATACCTCTTTCCGCCCTTAGATGGAAGTTTAGAGGGACCCCATAAATCTGAATGGATGTAGTCTAGCACCCCTCCGGTCGTGTGCTTACTAGTGCTGAAGCTGACCTTCTTCTGCTTCCCTAGAACGCAGTGCTCACAAAATTCAAGTGTGCTGATCTTCTCACCTTTCAAAAGGTTACGGTTGCTCAACATCTCCAGTCCACGTGCGCTCATATGACCCAATCTCATGTGCCATAATCTTGCCTTGTCATCATTAGATAACTGCACTGTAGATGCATTTGCAGAGCCAACAATGGTGCTTCACTCGCAATGTGTAAAGGCCATCCTCCAGCTTGCCTTTCAAAGATGATTAAAGAACCTTTAGTCACCTAGGGTAGCGGCTGCAGGTTCCCATGTCATCAAAAGAAAAAAGAAAAAAAAAAAAAAGAACCTTTAGTCACCTTTATAGTTCCTCCTTCGCTCATGTACTTGTAGCCTTGTTCATCCAGCACCAGGGGAGATCAAATTCTTCTTCATCGGGGAACATGACGGACTTGTGTAATAGTCCTCACGGCTCCATCATGGCAGCGAACCCGAACTGAGCCAATGCCAACTATTGCACAAGTTGCATTATTGCCCATTACTACGGTTCCTCCACTTTTCTCATAGCTGCTAAACCAGTCTTTTCGGAACGTCATATGCAGAGTACAAGCTGAGTCTAACACCCATTTGTTTCCATAACTTCCATTATTGTTTGATGTTGTAAGCACATAATCATTATCAGAATCATGTACCTGTTCAACTGTGGATGCACTCGCCTTTTCCTTGGCCTTTGATGTTGGGCAATCTCATTCAAAGTGCCCTTCTTCATGCCTGAACAATGTGCATTCTTCTTGTTCACACGAGACTTTGATCTATGCTTCGATTTGCTCCTTCCTGTTGTCCGGCCTCTCACAAAGAGCCCACTTGCCCGATCATCTTTATCTCCTTCAAAATGCCTCCACACATCACTGCAGTTAAGTCTTTGCTTGCCGCACTTGCTCAAGGTTGATAGGCTCGCTTGCTATACATCATCGAATTCTCGATATCACGATATCCTCGAAGTCAACGAAGATAGCAAAGCACGTGTGGCGTCTCCTCGTCCTTTTTAATTCCTGCAATCTGTAAGTCCATGACAAGTTTATTGAAAGCGTCTAAATGATCTTGTAACGAAGTACCTAACCCCATCTTAAATGTGTGAAGACGCCGTTGTAACAACATCCTTGTTGTCACCAATTGGTCCTGGTAAAGCCCTTGTAGCTTGTCCCATAACTCGTCGTCGTCTCTCTTCGTACTTGTACTCACTTTACAAAGCACGTTAGGTGCAAGGGACAATTGGATTACACTCAATGCATCTCCTTCAATCTTCTCCTTATCGGAAGCCGATGTACCATCGGGATACTTTCCGTCAATAGCATGGATTGAACCTTCCCTCCGCAGTAACGCCATCATCTGGATCTTCCAGATATTGAAGGTGTTGCGTCCACTGAATCTATCGATTTCAAACTTCATGGAACTCATCTTTGCTTGTTCTTCCTCGTAGGATCTTCAAAGATTCCTAACGCTCTGATACCAATTGTTAGCGGAAACGTAAAAGAAAGAATACAAGATTTAACGTGGTTCGGATCAAAATGATCCTACGTCCACCAGAGA
This sequence comes from Lycium ferocissimum, assembly GCF_029784015.1. Lineage (NCBI taxonomy): Eukaryota > Viridiplantae > Streptophyta > Magnoliopsida > Solanales > Solanaceae > Lycium > Lycium ferocissimum. The sequence continues at coordinate 57,596,440 of NC_081347.1, forward strand.
ACAATTGTCTTTTTATTATTAACAAAGAAAGGAGAGATTTCCCAATTACACTTAAGAGAATTGCTCTCTCAACTCTCTACTCACTACAAAGGATTGTATGAATTTTGGGATGATGAACAAAGAAGAATTGCCTCTCATTTTATAGGGATAAAATGACTTGGGCTCCAAATGTGCTACATGGCATTTCAATTCTCCTCCACATCTTTGGCTCCAAGCAATGCATCTTTGGCTCCAAACAATGCATTCTTTGGCTCCAAGTAAATCATCCTTTGGCTCCAAGTAATAGAAATCATCCAACTAAAATTGTCACATGGATTTTTCTATCACATGACAAAAAACCAACTATTTCATTTTTGATACTCACTACCCGATATCACTTCCCAATCCAAGAATTAGTTATCTATCTACTTCTTCTATCTGCGATAAATACCACCAAATACTCAACTCTAGGCTATCAAGTTTCCTCCCTTAGAAATCAAGAAGAAGAATAAAGTTGGACCAGTATATGACTGAGTGTTGGGTTTCTCCTGCAGAGACAAAAAATTTAGGATATAACTTGCACGAGAAAAGGGAAGACAAGCACTACCACCCAGCTACAGTGGACAGCTAATGTAGCTGCTCCAAGGGCCAAATCCATTCAGTCTGCTCCATTTAAAAGAGATTTAGGCCTTTCCTGACAACGTTAAATGACTATCTCTGTTCCATAGCATAAGGTAGATTCTATTTTAGACCTTCCTTATGTGAGAAGTATAACATGAGAGAAAAGTGTTTATGAGAATTCATAGTTAATATGCCCTACGCTTCTGTCTGTTTATATAGATGGAATATCATGAGTACATGTGCTCTTGTCCAATGTGGGACACTAAGTATAAATATAACATTAACTATCTAACGCTCCCCCTCAAGCCGGTGTATGTAAGTCATACGTAACAAGATTGTTACAGATGTAACTAATACGAATACCAATAAGGAACTTGGTGAATATGTCCGCAAGCTGGTCATTTGACTTCACAAATTTTGTAACAATATCTCCTAGAGAATATTTTCCCTGATGAAGTGACAGCCAGATGCAATATGAAATGCACTTTGATTATCACACGCAAGTTCCATCTGACTGATTTCTCCAGCTTTAATTCTCTGAGCAATTATTTGATCCAAACCAGCTCACAAGTTGCTACAACCATTGCTCGATATTCTAATTCTGCATGGACATTCTTGTCTATCCCATCCCACATATAGAAGGTGGGATAGCTAATCCCATGGGATATTCTTGTCTATCCCATCCCGCATCCCATACGAGCCCTAACAAACTAACAAAATCAGTTAATTATGTTACATGGTAGTGACATTGAAAGTTAACCACTATTTTGCCAACATCAAAGCATATGAATGCAGGGATTTCATCAAATATAAATTTGACACGCCAATATATGTAGTGGAAAACTGAAAAGAAAAAGAAGAAGACAGGATTAATAGTTTGGAACACAATTAAGGTCCTACAACATTTTAATCAAAAGAAAATGATAATTCAAAATTAAGGAACATACACATTTTATGGTTGTTATCAGTTAAAGCTTAAAGGTTCCCATATTATTCGCAGATAGAGGGATGCAGAGCTTTAAGCAAATGACAGGATAGAGATACAGCTGCCAGTACTAACCACTCCTAAAGGTACTTCGTTGCCTACATTTTTGGGCAGGCAAGCTATCTCTAGTTTTAAATGGGTTCTACTAAATCGCATTCTTTTCCTCCTGTGAAGGCACTGGAGATCAGATCAATTAAACAAACACAAAGATAACTAAGCAATACACTTAAAATAGGATAGAAGTACATTATCTTACCTCTATAGTAGGAGGAACCAAAGGCCTTTTTCCCTTTAGCTCTTTAATCAGAAAGTCCAGCTTTTGTTCTTCATCCCACTCACTATATGTACCCATGTCCAAGTATTTCGTGATAGCATCAAGAGCCTCAGAGTGCCTACCAGATTCCTAATTCATTGGATTGAATATAAGCACGTGTTTCACCAAAACTCACCAATAACATGAAAAAACATATACCTGACGAAGATCAAGCTTCATTAAGACCATCCCAAATGTAGCAACTCGCCTGATTAGGTCAGCAAGCCTCCCATCAGCTAGAACCCCAGAACCACATGATTGCTGCAAGGAACCCAATATTTACATTTTTGAGAACTAGGAGCTGTCCATGATTATTAGTAGTTTTTTACTCTCGAATCTTAAATAGTAATAATTAGAAGGTGCATAAATGGATTATGAAAGCAACGAGGATTGACTTGTACCAGCGAGTCATAGCACAATAGCAGCGGTTCCAAAAGCTGATGTGATGTTTCATAATAATCCCAAGGATCATGGTCACACGGAAGATCTTCAAGAAGAAGCTCCAGACGCTTCCGTGTCTTGAGGAGCTGAATTTAGAAAAGATTACCATCATCAAACACTATGGCATAAAGAACAAAAAGAAAATCACTAGTTGCAAAAAGAAAATCACTAGTTGAACATTCAATTTTAAGGCCTATAAGAACTTCTAAATTTCGTTGTTCCATATGGAACATCGAAAGCAATTGCAACATTGATATAATTCCTCATTGTGAATTAATCAATCAACTTCCATCCCACCAATTATTCATCAAAGGAAGTTACTACATTTCAAGAAAGAAACTAACTGTCAAACCCAACAATATTCTTCTTATGTGTAAGCAGCAGTCCCCTTTATAAGTCTACGAGATATACTCCATCAACTATAGATACATCCTAGTCTGGGATCAAACTAAGTTCTCCATTTTAGTGACATATTAGCTTTATTAATACATACTTCAACACAGTTCCACTTCATCAATATACAAAAGCATTCGGAAATAGGACTGTTATTTACTATTACCAAATAGCACAAAATTATTTATAGAAAACAGCATTTTATTTTCTGTTATTTCTCAAACATCGTCAAGCCATCACATTAATCAGTAGCCACATAATAGGATATTAGCCTATCCTCAACTCCTCAAACATCAGAAAGGTGAGTTCCTCCAGACAAAGATGCATGGGAATAAACATCTATTTGCACATATTACACACAAGTAGACTGAATATAGAGGATACAAGCTTGTCCTTCATCATGACAAGAATTCACATCCTTATTTGGTTCAGGAAACTACCTCCACAAATTAGAAAATTCTACTAATGTGTGCCAAATCAATTTCGATTTATTATTCTCATATCTACCTACCAATTTCTTGCTTAACAAAGAAAAACCTACCTAGAACTGGGCACTCGTTGGAAGTGGTTGTACTCAGGCACTACTTAGTTACAACTAAAAGTTCATTCATCGACCATATATTAGCAGTAAGATCCATCTGGCAAACCAAATTATCAAAATGACTATGCTATGTGGAAATTCCCTCTTGAAGAACCTTGACTGTAGGTTCCACATTTTCATTCTTAGACTTACATATGTGGAAACAAGTAAAAACAAACAGCAACAGCTTTTGTGTGCTGGAACAGCAGCTTTGACTTTGTTTTCCAGAAACAGAAAAAAAAAAAAAAAAAAAAGAGGGGGGGGGGGGGGGGGGGGGTCAAAGTACTGCTACTCAGAAAACAATTCTTCCAGCACATAAACCCACTCTTCTAAAACCAAATCTAAACATACACATTGTTTTCCAATTGAGAAACGAAACAAACCTAAACCAAAATCAAATCCATTTCTAATCAAACTGTCAAGAGACTTAACATAGAAAAGATGAATAACAATAATGACCATTTGTAATTATACTCTTTTCATGCCATTAAGTATAAAGTTTTGGTTGTTGGAATACATTGTATTTTACAAAGAAATTTGGGTAACAATGAAGAAAGATTTGTTTGACTTGACGTCTTTTGAAACTTCTTTTCAGTATCATACCATCAGAACATTACCATCATGTACCATATCGTGGACAAATGTACCGAGAAAGTACTTAAGGAAACCATTCTATCATTCTTAAATTTCCATGTATCAAATTCCAATACAAACTTTTCTGTCTGAGGCAAGAGAACATATTTGACTAGTGTTGTAGGAACAAAGAGGATACCTTTTCTTTTACATCGCCAAGGACAATTCTATAAGGCGCAATTCCAGGTCTCTGTGATGAGCTTGGTTCCAGTAGCTTTTGGAAGCTGGCCTTTCCAACCTGGGTCTCGGCAAAAAGTTTCCTTTGGAGAAGCTGACTAGCGCTTAACGAAGCAGAACGCGGTGTTATATTTCCATTTCCATATGCCTTTTCAGTAGTTTTACTGGTATCAACAGCAAGGGAACCCACTTTTGAAGTAGTCTGACCATCCTGTAAAGATTTCTAAGGCATGAGAAACAGAGTATTTTTCTGGGGTAAGTAACAATAAGGAACACAATCATTTGTGAAGATAGAGGGGCATAGGCAGACAAGAATGACAACTGTAGTGAAATCATAAAACCATCTTAACCTGATTTTTTAGTGGTATGAATTCTGTCCCAGGAAGAGCCAGTCTAGGATAGTGGGACTCAACATCACTGCATTCTGTGAAAGATCATGTGTTATGTTTATCAGTAACAAGTTAACATTATTTTATTATTGGAAAACAACTTAGGAGAGAAAGATACAGAATAAGCAGAAAATTGAACTTCAGAAACCATGATAAACAACAAATGTCAGTTTACAGCTTGAGCATTGATAATGTATTACAACAGGGAGCATATTATGGTATCTGTTTTTATAGTGATTGGACATTCAAGGATCTTATTGCAATGACACCTAAGAAATCTGTGATTTGAAACAAAATAAGATATGACACTTCTTTTTATATGTTACTCCTACTAGATTAGAGATATCCGAAATTCCAATTTATTTGACTGCAAAAACATTGAAGCATCTTGAAGGAACAGCAAAAAAGTCAATCTGATAGGTATACGTTCGTTATTTCTCAAACCCTATTTGACAATCAAGGAAATCAACAAAATATCTACCAATTTACTACAGCGAAAGGAAAATAACAAGAAGACTAGAGAAAGTTTATGCAACATGGAGTATATGTGAAAGTTTATGCATCATGGAGTATATGTGATGCACTATCCTTTTTTATTTGACGAAAAGAATAACTTTCTATGCTTAGAAACAAGTTAACTTTAAACTTCCATTTTAACCTTAATGAGATTATTTATAGCCACACAAGTATCTATGGCATGTTTTAAACCACTAGTTTCAAAAGTCATTCTCTCTTTCCTAAATTACATGGCCAGTCAAGCAACATCACATAAAATGGGAAGGAGAGTATATCAACTTAAGAGTACAATGAATAATGACCGAGCTGAATGAAGAAATTTGAGCCTTTTTAAGGCATTATTGAATTGGATGATGTAAGTTGAAGTTGTCAGTATAAATGAAATGGATAATGAATCTGTACTACCTGTGCAAGAGGGCAGATCAGCTCCGGTAGGAAGCTGTGTAGGGAAAGGAGGAGCATGTTGTCCTTGATGTTTTGATTGACTCCAATTTGAAGATTGATTCCACGAATCAAGGTGATCTTCAGAAGTATTTCCTGGAATTCGGTGCACTTGGAATTTTTATTTAGACATCAAAAGGAAAGAAGAAAAGAGAGTACCATTGGGTACCTTCGCTTTCTTGATAATCTGAATCATGTTTTCTAATATTTGGAAAGCTGATTGATTAAAAAGTTACCATATTCATTTGTCACTCACTGATTTAAACATATGGTTGAAAACCAAAAGCCAAACATTACCATCACCTAGCAAGAGGATGAACCACTGAGCAAATTGCCAAAAGAGTTTTGAGACACAAACCTTTTTCTAAGATATCATGTGCCAGTCTTGCAAATCTTTCACTGCATTGATTCATGGAAAGTTCAAATCTGAGGCTATCTATTTCTCTTACATAAAGATCAATAGCCATCCACCTGGACAGAAGAGAGACATCTTTTGTGACCTGAAATAACAAAAAACATATGTTAATTTTATAGATGGAAATTACCGCATCAGTACAAGTTATGGCTTTGCTTACACAAACAACGGAATGCAGGATCAAAAGAACTCTGCTTCTCGTCAAGAATGTGCTGAGCAAAAGTTTATTTTTTTCTTCTGATTGTTTACTGAACTTATACTAGGAAGTTTCATCACTGGTTATGAGAAAAGAAACATTACCCAAGTAGAAGCAGGACTTTACTGACATAGGTTCTATTTATAGTGGGATTTGAACACAGAAAAAGAAAGAAATAAAAAAATGTATGCAAATTCCATATTCACCAGAGTATAAAGAAATAATTGAGTTTAGAAATACAACAGTAAGTCTTTTACATGGATAAGCATATTCAACTTAACCTTTGCTGTGACATTTGGATTTCCGTCTCGATCGCCCCCCATCCAAGATCCAAATCTTATCGGCGTGCAAGTCAATGGTAGAGGCCTTCCAGTATGCTAAAAGGAGGAAGCAGAACCAATTATAACATATTGTATGCCTTCGTTATAACTGTGTGAAAGATCATATTATAGAAAACCTTTTTCAAAGCATTGCTGACTCGACGTAAATAATGGGGTACAGCTTTCCACAGCGTCTGTTCCACAATATGTAAACCTGCAAGGTTTTTTAACTTGGTTGTCTTTCTAGAATGAAAAGGAGTGGAAATCAGAATTTGTACAAATCTCCAAAAAGAAATACCAGCCCTAGCTTCATCGACTGGAGTAGGTTTGTGCCGTCGGAGCTCATCTGTTTGCCATATAGATGTCATCTCTCTGACCTACAATAACCACACAGATTTTTGGATCAGTAACGATGTTCAATATGTGGCTTGAATATCCACAACACTTAATGGCACCCACCAGATCTTCAATTAGCATCTCTCTGTCTTCAGTCCCAAGATCAGGCCTGTCATTATATTCCAAAAGGTGCTACACAAAAAATAAAGATTCACAGAGCAACAATGGTCAAAGATGGTTTTATTTATTATACAACTGTACTCTTTTCCGGAAAACATTCTGGGAAAGAAAACGCACTGCAATCCTGATGTGTTTGTATTGTAAGGTACGACGGTTTATTTGTGTGGGATGTGCAGTGAGAACAATCTCAACCGCCTGCAATAAGGAGAAAATTTGCTTAATCAGAAAAACCCCTGATAAAAAAAACTTTCACATTTCTTAATCTGATAAATTGGATGAATAAAGCAGACCTGCTTGCAAACCGTGTCATAAAGCTGATCTGGAGGAATACCACTCTGCAAGAGGTGGTTGAAAATGTCATCACAAGATTTTGACATTTGTGCTACTCCTCGCGCCTTGCGTACTCTACAAACATGAGTCAGTTATCAAAATTACCTTTATGTGGTTCCTACACCTTCTTATTGAAAGGCGAAAAGAGAAGCAGTGAAATCTATCACCAAGCAAATTCAACATTCAGAATTACTACCGTACCTACGATATGCAAGCCATAATGCGCTTGCTAGGAGATGAAATAGCTGAACAACGGGAAATGCGGGCAACTCACCTATGATGTGTTTCTGCAATTCCCATCAAATTAAGATAATGGCTAAATGTACGGGCAAGAGCAAGAGCTTCCTCTAGCGTCATTTTTGACAACTCTGATGCCAGTTGTTTCTCAAGAAGCTCGGCTGTGTCCTCAATTCCCGCCATTCTCATGTTACACGCACCCTGAAGATAGAAAAAAATCTTCCAATTAGTATAACCACATATATATATATATATATATATATATATATATATATATATATATATATATATATATATATATATATATATATATACACCCTATACTCTGAGTTGTAAATTCTACACTTAGCACAGACCTTTTGAACAAAGAAATCAATACACTGAGACAGCAAAAAGAAATCACAAACAGATATTCAAAACCCAGTAGATTTAGCAAACTTCTGCATTATATTAATTTTTTAATACAACAACATACCCAGTGTAATCTCACAATTGGGGTCTGGGAAGGGTGGTGTATGCAGACCTTAGACCTTACCCCTGTTTCTGATAGACCCTCGGCTCAGGTAAAGCATGTAGTCCCTCCGTACCAATTTATGTGACACAATTCGAATTTCGAGAGTCAAACCTCTTTAGTTTGACCGTGAATTCGGACATACAACATTTAAGTTTTTTGGAAAAAAAATTATATATTTAGAAACTACATAAAAAGTACTAGTAGGCACAATAATTAACAATTTAAAATATTTAGAGGACAAATAAACCGCGGCAAAAAAATTTCTTCATTTGACTCACGAAAAGCGAAAAATGTCGCATAAATTGGGACAGATGGAGTATTAATTTTTTAATGTGGGTGTTAAAAGGGATTTCAAAAGATCAGCTATAGATACTAAAACTTGCTAAGTCTACACATATAAATCATTCAATAAGTATCAGCTCTGTATCGAAACACATAAAACAAACGCATCAAAGAACATCAAACACTAAATCCACATGACTTTGAGCACATGCATGTATAATGGCAGAACTGCAGACAGAGAAATAGCAATTCCAGAAACTACATAACCATCAATGCATGCAGGGAACAGATCTTTCATGGAAATGAAACGGGACCCACTATTTTTAGAAAAAATTTATGTGGATAATCGAATATTAACCAACAAGGTAGAAAGTTTAGATAGCCAACCAAGCTACTAGGATCCCCATGAAACGGGACCCACATGATAAACAAGCAAGGAAAATTCAACAGTACTTCAATGTGTTTATAGTCCTAAAATAAACAAACAAAATCGTTCCTCTCTAAAACTCGATGTAATTCCCACAATTTTGCGAACATACAGAGGACCCATCACATATTTTCAAAAATATACAGCTTTTGAAACTATTTACGCCATGTAGCCCATATACAACATCATACCTGGAGGAAAGCATTATACATAATGCATTAACCTTGTATAGAAGTGTACAATAGTGTAGAAAAAGGTGTTTATACAGAGATCTGCGCTAAACATAACACAAACTCAAAATATGGGCTATGTAGCGTAAATACTTTCTCCCAGTAGACATAGAGCGTAATTTTCCCCAATCCTCCAGATAATACATAACCATCAACACATGCACGGCACAGATCTTTCATATAAAATAAAATGAAAAAAAAAAAAAAAAAAAAAAAAACATGATAAATAATCAAACGGAAAATCAACAGTACTTCAATGTGTCCTCAAAAAAATAAAACAAAATCATTCCTCTCTAAACATCGACGTAATTCATACAATTTTAAGAACAGACAAAGGACCTGATCATCACAAAATATTTACTCAACCAAGAGAAAATTTACACTGTCTATATAGGTTAAAATTATTTTTTATGCATGGATAGTAAATATTCTTTGGCTTTTTCTTATGTTTTTTTTTTAATATTTTAAATACGTTAGTAAAAATCCTGACTCTAACACAGATAAAATATTATAAAATAAAGGCATTAAAGGAAGAAAAAAAAACAAGGGAAATATCACAAAACAGATGACACCTCACAAAATATTTACTTGATCGCGAGAAAATTTATACTGTATATATAAGATTAAAATTATTATTATTTTAATGTACAGATAGTAGATATTGAAATCCAGTGGTAAAATATATAAAATAAAGGCATTGAAGGAAAGAAAGAAGCAATGAAAAGTGGACCTGAGCAAGGACACGAGTGCGTTCAACTTTTTCCATGAATTGAGGGCCAACTTCTCTATTAAGAACATCGTTGAGTAGGCTTTGAAGAAGCCTACAATCATCTTCAAATCCCTGGAAAGATATTTCTTCTTGTATATCATCTGTTACGTCCGTCATTCTTACTGTTTTCGGACCAAAAATGGAGCTGAGACAAGGAAAACAAGAGTTGGTTTATGAGAGGACTCTCTCCCTGCTACCTCAAACTCCGTCCTCCACAGGATGATGACAAGTGGCATTTACAGCGGAATATCCTATACTCCCTCAGGATAAGAAAAACTATTCACTTAAGGGGTCGTTCGGTACGGAGGATAAATATAATTAATCTCAGTATAACTTATTCTAGCGTAATTTATTTTTGAACCAAACGGCCCCTTAGGGGCATTTGATGTATGGTATAAATTGGGATATCCCAGTACTTATTTTTTGTATCATATTTAGTATAAGGTATAAATTTATCCCATGATAAATTTATACCTTGTACCAAATAAAGTATAAAATGCATCCAAACTTAAAAGATGAGATATCCCTTCCTATCCCAAGAGATGGGATAAACCAGTCCCAAGATTATAATCCCAGGATAATTTTGGCAACCTACCAAACGACCACTTAGGTTTTTTTTTTTTTGGGTCAAAAAAATTATCCACTTATTAAATCACGAAACAATTAATCTTACCTTTTCAAAGTGTTATATGATTAAATCCCAAGTTTAGTCAATTTACATTTTTTTCTTGAAATGAGTAGTTTTTCAAGGGGTGTGCAAATAGTGAAGTGGACTCTTTTTTTTATCCGGAGGGAGTACTATTCTTTTTCCATTTATGTATTAGTAAAATGTGTTAATTCCCTAAAATTTAGGTCACTCATGTTTTGACAATTGCCTCCTAATACCACTTTTATTTTTTTAGGACTAAAATATCACTCTACTATCTCAATTTTCCTCAAAAAATACGAACCATTACAAAACCTTAGTTGGCATGTCATGTGACATTCAATTTTTTTTTTTTAAAAAAAAAAAAAACTTATGAAATAATTTCAAAAACCTCCCTCCAAATTTGTCCTTATAATACTTAATTCCCATTACACTAGCTTCCTTTATTTTGATTCTTTTGTAATCAAATTTATTTTAATTCCTAAAAATTATTTATGTTGCTAATATACCCTTTTGTAACCTTAATTATAATGTTTAAACTTTTGACAATAATAGTTTCTCATTGATCGTAAGATTTTCCCTAAATTATAACTATCTAATTTTATAGGTAAAGTGTTGGTTTTTTTTTTTTTTTTTGTGCTTGAAAATTTTAATCTCGAATGCTAAAACATGAAATTCAACAGATATGAAAATTGATTCAAAAAGCTTGGACTTCATACTGCTTCATTAATTATTTTTAAAGTCTCACGTATATCGCTTTCCAACCCTTTTTGTAGATATAATTATGCTCCTTCTATCAAAAAAACTAGTATAAAATTTATTGCAGTTATACAACTATAAGAATTTAAAAAATGGATTATTCATCTCACCCTCTAAATACTAAAAGCGAGATGTGCTCGATTTAGCCCAAATATTGTTATTAATAACATGATTATAAGAACAAAGAGAAATATTATCGTAACACTAGTATTTAGGATTTCTCATAGTGACATTACATTAACACTACAATTTAGGATTTCTTATTTAGATATAAGATAGTTTTAAATTTTTAGCCTAACTATTAATATAACAATCCTAACAATTTTAGGGGAGAGAACTGTTATGAAACATTGTTCACATAATTAAGTTCTAAAAGGATAAATTTGAAATATATAGATTTCTAATTATTTAAACAAGTTTGGTTACAAAAATTGAAATAAGGGATGTTAGTGTACATATCTCAAATCACAGGGGAACTAAGTGTTATCAAGACAAATTTGGAGGGAGGTGTTTGAAATTATTTCATAAATTTATTATTAAAAAAATAAAATTTTAATGTGACATGGAATGCCAACTAGGAAATAAGGAGGGTTTTGCAATGTTTAGTTTTTTTTTTTTTTTTTTTTTTTTTTGAGGAAAATGGGAATAATTGAGTGATATTCTAGTCCTAAAAAAAACAAAAGTGATATTAAGAGGTAATTATCAAAACATGGGTGACCTTTTAGGGAATTAACTCTAAAATGTTGTTATTAGTTATGTTGACATTGTTTCTTATTCACTATTTGGTTTGATGTATTAGAAATAATATGCATTGCATAATTTTTTTTTAAAAATAGTTGTTTAGAAAAATACCCGCCATACTATACTCAGAGACCTATCTAGCCTTATAAATTTTCGATCTGAGAATATATATTTATGTGTAAAAAATTACAAAAATTGTAATAAATAGTAGATATGGACTCATAATTTTAAAAATATAATGAGTTCAATGCTAAGAATCTTAAGATTGAACTCATAAAATTTAAATCCCGAACCGCCTCTGACTATACTATGCAAGGAACTTCAAGGAAAATTGTGTCTTTAATCATGCTTATACATGTATTAAAAACTTTTATATTGCTAATATCATGATTTGCTATGCATTTGTTATAGATAAAATAATCCCAAATAGGGTATATAACTAATATTGTAGGTTGAAAAAGGATATCAAATAAGATATTATAGTAATACACAAAACTAATGCATGTATTGTTTTTTTTTTCTAATGCATCCTACTAAACGACCCCTAAGTGAGTGTTTAGTACGAAGGAAAATGTTTTTTATGAAAAATAAAAATATTTTTGCAAAAATATATAAGTGAAATTTTAGTTTATTTATTTGTTGATGTTCAATAGTTAAGCAGAAAATATTATTCTAAAAATATTTTACATTATCTATGGATGATAGAGTGGGCGTGGGGTGGGGGTATGATGTGTTAGGAGGGTAAGAGAGTGAGCATGTGTGACAGTGTGAGGTGAAGGGAAAGAGAAGTCGCTTTATGAGAGGATCTGATATTTTCTCCCTACCTGAAGAACGGAAAAGGAGATGTTGACAAGTGGCGTTTACAGCGGAATATCCTATGCAATTCTTTTTTCAATTTTTCTACTATATAGAAGAGTGAGTTTCAACTCACTCTTCGTCGTCCGTTTCCACAATTTAATCCGTTTAGACAATTTAATTAAAAAAAAAATTATGGGCCCCACCCACATATCTTAAACAACAAATAATATTAAAAAAAAAAGGAATTTTTACTCATTGTAGTTTCTTTTAAGACCTAATTATTAATATTAACTATCCTTTTATTTAATTATATTTAGTAGCTAATTAACTTTTCTAAATTACAAATGGTAGCTATATCAAAAAATACATACCCAAACACATATATCTTTCTTTTTTCTCAATCACTACCCATTTCAGATTTTTCATTTCTCAAACCCTAAAAATCTCTCTCCCTTCTCTCAACCACCACCACCGTGCCGCGCCGCCCATCTCTCTCTTCTCCTCTCCCTCTGTGCTCACCCCTCTCTCTCTCTCTCTCTCTCTCTCTCTCTCTCTCTCTCCGTCTCCCTCTCGTGCTCACCTCTCTCTCTCTTTCACTTTGCAGATCTGGTCGTGTACATTGTTGGTGGCGGCGGTGATGGACTGATTTTGAGATGGTGGCAGAGAAGATGACGTAAAGGTGGAGAGATTAGGGTTTTGTTGGTGATGGAAAGATTAGGGTTTTTTGGTGGTGGTGGTGTCTCAGATTTGGGTTTTTGGTGGTGGTGGTGTCTCAGATTAGGATTTTGGTAGTGTTGGAGAGATTAAGGTTTTTTTGTGGTGGTAGTGTCTCAGATCTGGCCATGTGTATTTGTTAAAAGCCAAATACAAATACATTCAAAAATCTACATCTCACAAATACTTGCTTTGTTTTTGAATGTATTTGTCTTTGTATTCTTGAGTGCATTTTTTAGCGTATTTTGTTAATAGCCAAACACATTATTTTTTTGAATGTATCTGTCATGTATTTGAATTTTTTGGTCTTGTATCTGAATGTATATGTTGAAATCCATTCAAATACACGAAAATTTGAATATATTTGGCTTCATAGTAGTTGGAATGTACACAATGTATCTGAAATAGATAAAAAAAAAGCCACTGAAATACATCAAAAAAAAATCAGTAAAATACATAAAAAAATCACTGAAATACATAAAAAAAAAAGACACGGAAATACATTATGGCAAAAAAAAAAAAATCACTGAAATATATCAAAAAAAAAATCACTAAAATACATCAAAAAAATATATATTAATATCTAATTTAATAGCTCCACCATTAAAGGCTAAAATGAAGGATCATGTTTTTTTTTTTTTACCTTGTTCTCATGTATTTGTTGGCAACAAATACACGCGAAAACATACACTATTTTGCCAAAATGTAGCTACAAATGGTAATATTTAAAACGGTAGCTACAAATGGTAGGAAGCTACAATAAGGTAGTCATTTGAGTAAGTTTGCCAAAAAAAAAATTGTTGGCCTCATAATTCTATGGTGTGTATATATATATATCCATTCCAATTTAAAATTTTATATATATATATATATATATATATATATATATAAAATAAAGTTTTAGATACGGAGCACAAACTACAATGTTATATTAATCGTGATTTGAACATAATATATGTATATATAAAAAATTGTGGGCCTCATAATTCTATGGTATATATATATATATATATATATATATATATATATACACATTCCAATTTAAGAAAAAAAATTGTGAGCCCCATAATTCTAATATATATATAACATATGTATATATAAAAAATTGTGAGCCTCATAATTCTATGGTGTGTGTATATATATATATATATATATATATATATAAAATAAAGTTTTAGATACGGAGACAAACTATAATGTTATAGTAAACGTGTTTTGAACATAATATATGTATATATAAAGAAATTGTAATAAAGTTTTAGATACGGAGCACAAACTATAATGTTATAGTAAACGTGTTTTGAACATAATATATGTATATATAAAGAAATTGTGGGCCTCATAATTCTATGGTGTATATATATATCCATTCCAATTTTTTTTTTAAAAATTGTGGGCCCCATAATTCTAATATATATATATATATATATAAAATAAAGTTTTAGATACAGAGCACAAACTACAATGTTATATTAATCGTGATTTGAACATAATATATGTATATATAAAAAATTGTGGGCCTCATAATTCTATGGTATATATATATATACACATTCCAATTTAAGAAAAAAAATTGTGGGCCCCATAATTCTAATATATATATAACATATGTATATATAAAAAATTGTGAGCCTCATAATTCTATGGTGTGTGTATATATATATATATATATATATATAAAATAAAGTTTTAGATACGGAGCACAAACTATAATGTTATAGTAAACGTGTTTTGAACAAAATATATGTATATATAAAGAAATTGTGGGCCTCATAATTCTATATATATATATATATCCATTCCAATTTTTTAAAAATTGTGGGCCCCATAATTCTAATATATATATATATATATATAATAAAGTTTTAGATACAGAACACAAACTACAATGTTATATTAATCATATTTTGAACATAATATATGTATATATATTATATGCATAAAAATATACAAACTAATAACGTATATATAAAAAAAAAATATATATATACCCCATATACCTCATACTAAACAACATAAGCAATATTAAAAAAAAAAAAGGATAAAAAAAAGTGAAACCCACCATCTCCAAACTCACTGTAAAAAAAGTGCTCATACTAAACAACATCAAGCAATTTTTTTTAAAAAAAAAAAAAAGAAAAGACAAAAAAAAGTATACCCATATAAAAAAAAAAAATATGGACCCCATATTAACAAAATCAAGCAATATAAAAAAAAAAAAAAGTGAACCCCATATTAAAAAAAAAAATGTAAAAAAAAATGTAGACTTTGTATTCGTAGTAAACACTAATATAATAAAGTTTCTAATATAATAAAGTTTTTATAAATATAAAGACAAATTACAATATTATATTAATCGTGTTTTGAACATAGTATCCCATATTGACAAAATCAAGCGATATATAAAAAATAAAAAAATTTAGCCCAACCGGCTCTTCTTAATAGTAGAAATATAATAAAGTTTTAAATACGGAGCACAAACTACAATGTTATATTAATCGTGTTTTGAACATAGTATCTCATATTGACAACATCAAACAATATATATAAAAAAATTGTGGGCCCCATAATTCTAATATATATTTTTATATATATATATATATACAATATTATATTAATCGTGTTTTGAACATAATATATACTCTCTCTCTCTCTCTCTCTCTATATATATATATATATATATATAAATCACTATTCAAAGATAATTACATATACATAGATGCACTATAATATAAAAAATTGTGGGCCTCATAATTCTATGGTATATATATATATATATATATATATACACATTCCAATTTAAGAAAAAAAATTGTGGGCCCCATAATTCTAATATATATATAACATATGTATATATAAAAAATTGTGAGCCTCATAATTCTATGGTATATATATATATATATATATATATATATATATATATATATATATATATATATAAATAAAGTTTTAGATACGAATATACAAACTATAATGTTATAGTAAACGTGTTTTGAACATAATATATGTATATATAATATATATATATGTAATAAAGTTTTAGATACGGAAAGACAAACTATATAATGTTATAAGAACGTGTTTTGAACATAATATATGTATATATAAAGAAATTGTGGGCCTCATAATTCTATGGTGTATATATATATCCATTCCAATTTTTTTTTTAAAAATTGTGGGCCCCATAATTCTAATATATATATATATATATATAAAATAAAGTTTTAGATACGAAAGACAAACTACAATGTTATATTAATCGTGAATTGAACATAATATATGTATATATAAAAAATTGTGGGCCTCATAATTCTATGGTATATATATATATATATATATATATATATATACACATTCCAATTTAAGAAAAAAAATTGTGGGCCCCATAATTCTAATATATATATAACATATGTATATATAAAAAATTGTGAGCCTCATAATTCTATGGTGTGTGTATATATATATATATATATATATATAAAATAAAGTTTTAGATACGGAGCACAAACTATAATGTTATAGTAAACGTGTTTTGAACATAATATATGTATATATAAAGAAATTGTGGGCTATATATATATATAAAATAAAGTTTTAGATACGGAGCACAAACTATAATGTTATAGTAAACGTGTTTTGAACATAATATATGTATATATAAAGAAATTGTGGGCCTCATAATTCTATGGTGTATATATATATCCATTCCAATTTTTTTTTAAAAATTGTGGGCCCCATAATTCTAATATATATAAAATAAAGTTTTAGATACAGAACACAAACTACAATGTTATATTAATCATATTTTGAACATAATATATGTATATATATTATATGCATAAAAATAGTACAAACTAATAACGTTCAAAAAAAAAAAAAAAAACTGCACCCCATAAAGGGTGGACCTCATACTAAACAACATGAAGCAATATTAAAAAAAAAAAAAGGATAAAAAAAAGTGGAACCCACCATCTCCAAACTCACTGTAAAAAAAGTGCTCATACTAAACAACATCAAGCAATTTTTAAAAAAAAAAAAAAAAAGAAAAGACAAAAAAAAGTGGAACCCACTGTAAAAAAAAAAAAAAGTGGACCCCATATTAACAAAATCAAGCAATATAAAAAAAAAAAAGTGAACCCCATATTAAAAAAAAAACTAATGTAAAAAAAAATGTAGACTTTGTATTCGTAGTAAACACTAATATAATAAAGTTTCTAATATAATAAAGTTTTAAATACGGAGCACAAATTACAATATTATATTAATCGTGTTTTGAACATAGTATCCCATATTGACAAAATCAAGCGATATATAAAAAATAAAAAAATTTAGCCCAACCGGCTCTTCTTAATAGTAGAAATATAATAAAGTTTTAAATACGGAGCACAAACTACAATGTTATATTAATCGTGTTTTGAACATAGTATCTCATATTGACAACATCAAACAATATATATAAAAAAAATTGTGGGCCCCATAATTCTAATATATATTTTTATATATATATACGGAGCACAAACTACAATGTTATATTAATCGTGTTTTGAACATAATATATACTCTCTCTCTCTCTCTCTCTATATATATATATATATAAAATCACTATTCAAAGATAATTACATATACATAGATGCACTATAATCTAAAGTGTTGGGCCCGTGCGCAGCACGGGCATAGACCGTCTAGTTACTTTATATATATAGGAGTATATACATTATTTTTTATTTTTTCATTTGGTGACCAATATTCGTATCGGAACCCAACTATTTAGTGTTCGGTACACACACTAAAGCTCTAACTAATCCGAATTCACACCGAGCAAGCTCCATTGATACCTAAATCACGGAAGCGCTCCCTAATATAAACTCAATATCTCTGATTAAGAGTGGAGGGATCCTATCCATTTTACCACAACTCTTTGTTGATGAGGAGTATATATATTAATAATGGATTTTTACTCAATCAATTTTGTTCACATAACCTTACATTTTCCAGATTATTAATCCATTTTTTATGGAGAGTAATTTATAATTATAGTATCTTAAATTATTTAAATAGTATAAAACTATTTTACACTATCAATATATAAAAGTTAAATTCAATTCTTTTTACGAAGTGAATATAGTATCTTTGTTAACTAATTAAGTTGAACATAGATGGAGCAGCTCTTGGCATTCTGGTAAATTTTTCTTGAATTAATAGTGTTATTCAAGATGATGGAGAATGGGTTTCTTGCTACTACTCAGTTGTTAACAAAAGGACTTAAAGTTGCTCAAACAACTGGATTTACTATACAAAATAATATTGATTCTACAAAGGTAATCGCCTTTTTAATTTCTGATAAACCAAATTTACTCTAATATTCTTAATATTTATAGGATGATGTTGCACCAGTTTGGTGATCCGATCATCTAGTGGATTTTACAGGGTGCAAAACCAAATAGCATACTTATTAGCCAAAGATAATGCTAGAATGCAGTATAATCATCATATTTATCTAGTAATTTCTCTTAAATTTGTTTCTACCTTCATGTAAACAAATAATTAGGAATTTTTTTGCTCGGATAGTTGGGAATAATTGAATATGTCCTTTAAATGATCTAGTAACGCTAACAATGAGAATCTCGGATTTTTAGAGCATGGATTCATCACAAAAAAAAAAAAAAAGAACGAAAAAAGTGTGTTTAGTGGGAATTGATTCCTAGTCCTCTTGGTAAATAACTCAACCTTCAACCAAGTGCACCATTTAACCTTATTACAGTATGTGTTTCAGCAGATAATCTTATATCAATTTTAGAAAATATATATATATATATATATATATATATATATATATATATATATAAAATACCTAATTTTATGGAGAGACATTGTGTTCACGTGCCCCAAATTTAATTACTAAATTCGCCCCTGCTAACAATACTTGCTTTTAAAATGATGCCTAAGTAGTATTATACTAATATTTTCCTAATTAACCAAAAAAAAA
Organism: Lycium ferocissimum; assembly: GCF_029784015.1. Classification (NCBI taxonomy): domain Eukaryota; kingdom Viridiplantae; phylum Streptophyta; class Magnoliopsida; order Solanales; family Solanaceae; genus Lycium; species Lycium ferocissimum. The sequence goes on from NC_081347.1 coordinate 57,615,788, forward strand.
AAAAAAAACTTGAACATCAATTTTTTAATTTTAACTAAATATATTGTTCAAATACTTATTCATCCGATAGCACAATGCTAGGTGTTATTTTGAAATTTCCATTGCTTTCCTTTCCTATTTTGGGCATTTTGTTATTAGGGAATTATCACCTTTAATCGTCCAACAACGAACAACAATAAAACAGAAGCATATGCGTGAATAGTAGTTGGCTTTTCAGTCAGTATGCAGACGTAAGCCTTTTTACTTGGGCCAGACCTGAAAGCAAGTATGAAAACAATGCCTTGAAAATTGTCTATCTTGTCTTTTTTTTTTAAATCAGAGTTTATAGTGTAGTGTGTGCAGAGTGAAGACTCTACTCATAATAACTGATCACTAGGGGACCATTTCACTACCAAATTGACTGACAAATATTATGAAAAACACTACCAAATGGACCAACAAATATTGTGAAAAACAAACCTAACGAACTTCTTGCTACATTAGGGGCGAAGCATAGGTTTCATTGAAAACGGAAAAGGCTTAAATATGCCATCAAACTATCGAAAATGAATCATTTATGGCATTCATCAATAGTTTGGCTCATTTATACCATCGAACTATCGGAATGACTCATTTATGCTACTCATCAATAGTTTGGCTCATTTATGACATTGTCGTTACCAAAATGACTCATCCATGTCATTTTTCATTTATACCGGTTTTATAATACCAGACATGACACGTGGCCTCTAGTTAGTGATCTACGTCGTTTAATTAAACCAGCCCAATTTCAAATCCCAAATTAATAAAAAATCCGACCCACACACAACCATAATCTAGTTGGAGGCAACGTGTCATATCTGATATTGTAAAACCGGCGTTAATGAAAAATGACATGGATGAGTCATTTTGGTAATGGGTGATGGCGTAAATGAGTCAAACTATTGATGAGTGGCGTAAATGGGCCAAACTATTGACGAGTAGCATAAATGAGCCATTTTCGATAGTTCGATGACATATTTGAGTCTTTTCCGAAAATTATATTATGTAGTAGTAGTAAATAGAAGAAATATACATATATATTTTATGGAGAGACATTGTGTTCACGTGCCCCAAATTTAGTTACTAAATTCGCCCCTGCTAACAATACTTGCTTTTAAAATGATGCATAAGTAGTATTATACTAATATTTTCCTAATTAACCAAAAAAAAAAAAAAAACTTGAACATCAATTTTTTAATTTTAACTAAATATATTGTTCAAATACTTATTCATCCGATAGCACAATGCTAGGTGTTATTTTGAAATTTCCATTGCTTTCCTTTCCTATGTTGGGCATTTTGTTATTAGGGAATTATCACCTTTAATCGTCCAACAACGAACAACAATAAAACAGAAGCATACGCGTGAATAGTAGTTGGCTTTTCAGTCAGTATGCAGACGTAAGCCTTTTTACTTGGGCCAGACCTGAAAGCAGAGCCGGCTCAACCTATAGGCCACACAGGCAATTGCCAAGGGCCCCACAATTATGGGGGCTCCACATTATTTTATACTATGTAGTATTTTCTTTTATCTAGTAGTTTAAGGAAAAAAATTTACCGCGACTAGCTTGTTAGCATAAAAATGGGAATCAACCAAAAAAAAAAAAAAAAAAAAAAAAACCATAAGAAAGGACAAAAGAGGTCACCGTTTGGGATTGAGAGAGAATAATAAAAGTTAGTGATAGAAAGATGTAAAGTACCATTCATAAACGCAATATTTTAGGAACACATGATTTCATGCAAAAAATGTAGCTCATATATCTTTTCTCTAATAAATTATTGTACTTTATATTTAACTTTTTAATTTTTTTCTCACCACTGTTTAACTTTTCCTCAATACTCATCACTTATCAAACACAAATTCTCTTTGATTTTTTATTCTTCAATCTCCAACTAAACTCTTCAATCTTCATTCTCTATATATGCTCAAAATCAATTGATCGACACTATTTTAAGAGGGAAAAAAGAGCCGAAGATATACTTTGGATTTCTTTTTCAAGTTTTCAAGGATTGTGGATTTTGGAAGAGCGAAAATTATTTTAAAATCAAGTTATCCATCTCTTAAATTAGGTTCTATCTTTCTATCTTTTATTAGTTTTCATACTTTTTTATTGATATTAATATTTCATCCATATAAAGTGTCTTTTAAATTTTTTATTAGAATTTAATTGGTATATATGTTTCATCCGAAAGAAATTTCTCAAAATTGAAATTGTCTTACCTAAGATCAACAATGCCTCAAGAAAAATTGAACAGAGTAGCTATATTGTCAATTGAAACAGAATTATTAGAAGATATTGATAATAGAAAAAAATTATTAGTAATTTTGCGTCTCAAAAAGCTAGAAAAATAAATTTCAGATAAATAAATATATATAATTTTTTTTAAAAGTTAAGGCCCCTCATTAGAGTTTGGCCTTAGGCCTCCGATATGGTTGAGCCGCTCCTGCCTGAAAGCAAGTGTGAAAACAATGCCTTGAAAATTGTCTATCTTGTCTTTTTTTTTTTTTTTTTAAAATCAGAGTTTATAGTGTAGTGTGTGCAGAGTGAAGGCTCTACTCATAATAACTGATCACCAGGGGACCATTTCACTACCAAATTGACTGACAAATATTATGAAAAACACTACCAAATGGACCAACAAATATTGTGAAAAACAAACCTAACGAACTTCTTGCTACATTAGGGGCGAAGCATAGGGTTCGTTGAAAACGGAAAAGGCTCAAATATGTCATCGAACTATCGAAAATGGATCATTTATGGCATTCATCAATAGTTTGGCTCATTTATACCATCGAACTATCGGAATGACTCATTTATGCTAATCATCAATAGTTTGGCTCATTTATGACATTGTCGTTACCAAAATGACTCATCCATGCCATTTTTCATTTATGCCGATTTTATAATGCCAGACATGACACGTGGCCTCTAGTTAGTGGTCTACGTCGTTTAATTAAACCAGCCAAATTTCAAATCCCAAATTAATAAAAAATTCGACCAACACACAACCATAATCTAGTTGGAGGCAACGTGTCATATTTGGTATTGTAAAACCGGCGTTAATGAAAAATGACATGGATGAGTCATTTTGGTAACGGGTGATGACTTAAATGAGTCAAACTATAGAAGAGTGGCGTAAATGGGCCAAATTATTGACGAGTAGCATAAATGAGTCATTTTCGATAGTTCGATGGCATATTTGAGTCTTTTCCGAAAATTATATTATGTAGTAGTAGTAAATAGAAGAAATATACATATATATTTTTTGCATCTATATATATATATAAGTTGTTCAATCACTTTGGCATAAAATAATGAATTTCCTTGTTTGAATTTCTAGCCAAAAAAAAAAAAATCTAGTTGCGCCACTGGCGACATAGCCCCCCTTCAAACATTAGGAGTGAGCTTTGGAACTCTTTAGCCAAGATTTAGTTATGGTAAAACCAACCAGAGCTTAATAGGGAATAAAGTATATATCCCCGTACTAAATGATCGATTCCGAAGCATGAAGATCGTAGCATTTAATATTTGATGTGAATCTAAAGAGTGATTTCTTTATACTTGATTAGGAATTACATAAAAAGTATTATGGTCATACTATACAAATATCGTTTATAAAAAATTCTGTACGCGCCAGATGAGGGTCGATTGAAACAGTAGCATCAATAATGTTTGGCTAATAAAATGATTTGGCTGGGTGACTGGGTCGAAAGACAACATGAAAATTATTACTACTATTCCAATTAGTTATATTGAAGTTGCCTCATAACGTGTTTTCAAAAAGGCAATAATAATTTACTTAAAAGAATGCCCCAAGAGTAGAGAACGAAAAAGACAAGATATCTTTTTCATTGGACAAAATTCACATCATTTCGAGTGGGATATTTGCCCACTGATAGCTATAGTGCGGGGATTCATTAGCATCGTACCACTCACTTTGACCATATCCATAAAGTCTCCAAAAAGGTGGATCACCACCAAGTTGCAAATACATGTAATCATATTACTAGAGGAATTTCTCTTTTAAAACTAGACGATGAAAGCTCCTGCTAGTACAGGCCCAATATAAAAAATAATATCACATTTTTTTTCGTCTGTCTAAAAAAAAAATGATATATTTTTATGTTTAGAAATCATTTAACTTGAAGCTTCCTCTTTTACTTTTAATGAAATGATTTAAATTCACATAAATATTTATGACTTGTTTTCGACCACAAGTTTTAAATATCAATCCTTTTTTTAAAAAAAAACTTAGGTAATAACAAATACGTCACATAAATTAGGACCGAGAGAGTACCTTTTAGTAATATAATTATGAAATTTTTATTATAGAAAGTATTATAATTCAATTAATTGAGAATATTAATAAATTATTTTACTTAGTCCGCTTCTCCCATATATGACTTTCCTGGTTTGGTTCTCCAATTGAAAGATTTGAAATGCACCTTCTCCTACCGAGTTTCATGCCATCATCTCTTTCTACTCAACAACATTGAAAGCGCTTTCATATGTCAGCATATGTTGTAATCTTAAATTTTTAAGTATAGACCAACTTCATCATTTTAAGAAAATATGTGTATATGTTTCTTGACCGTTTATATCTCGTCTTCTTGATGTTATTTCTCATTATTTGTGTGAGACGTATGTGTGTAAACTTATACCCAAAATTATAAGTTTTAAGTCTTTTGGTTTTATGACTTCTTTAGAGGTTTTTGTGTTCAATTTAAATCGTTATTTCTTTTTTCCTGAATTTCTCTTCTTTAAAGTTTCTCTAAGCATACCTTTACCATTTTCTGAACTTATTATCATTATTTAAATGTGCTATCTTTTTTTTTTATTGTTGTAATTGTCTCCTACTTCTTCACGTGGACCCCACCTTAATTTTTTCTGTAATTGTCTCCTAATTCTTCAGGTGGACCCCACCTTAATTTTTTTTAATTTCTACTATTATAGAAGAGTGGGCCCCACCTTATTTTTTTTAATTTACCATTATAGATAAATTTAAATCGTTATTTCTTTTTTCCTGAATTTATCTTCTTTAAATTTTCTCTAAGCGTAACTTTACCATTTTCTAAACTTATTATCATTATTTAAATGTGCTTTTTTTTTATTGCAATTGTCTCCTACTTCTTCACGTGGACCCCACCTTAATTTTTTTTAATTTCTACTATTATTGAAGAGTGGGCCCACCTTATTTTTTTTTTTAATTTACTATTATAGAGCAATTTAAATCGTTATTTCTTTTTTCCTGAATTTCTCTTCTTTAAATTTTCGCTAAGCGTACCTTTACTATTTTTTGAACTTATTATCATTATTTAAACGTCCTATTTTTTTTTTTTGTTGCACTTGTCTCCTACTTCTTCACGTGGACCCCACCCTTTTTTTTTTTTTTTTCAATTGTCTCCTACTTCTTCACGTGGACCCCGCTTTTTTTTTTTTTGCAATTGTCTCCTAATTCTTCACGTGGACCCCACCTTATTTTTTTATATTTCTACTATTATAGAAGAGTGGGCCCACCTTAATTTTTTATTTTATTTTAAATTTACTATTCTAGAAGAGTGGGTGGACGACGATCCAATCCACTCTTCTAATATAGTAGAAAATTTAATTGGGACCATAGTAATAACTTCTGTCATAATCCATTTTGTCTGATGCTTAAATTACGTTTATATACTTGTATCATGTTATATATTTAGGCTAGTTTATGGAGAAAAATGAATTGTCGTTACTTCACAAGTGTTGAATTAACAAAAGTGACGAGTTTGATCAGCTATGACTTAAAATGTGATTACGTTAAACGATGGCAGAAATGTAATATTTAATAATTGTTAAATTTTCACAAAATACAAAAAAAGTCCACAACTTAATATATAACTCCCAACTGATCACAATATTTTAAAATAATAAATGCAGCCTTTTCGGATTGGTACTTCTCAATTTCGACGGTTTTCTCTCGGTTTTCTTCTTCTCTTCTTCACTCCTGTCAGTTGCGAAAATTTCCCTTTTCGTCGTTATTGTTGTTGTTGCTCGCCATTGTTGTTGTGGGTCTTCTTCATTGCCTCATTGCTTCTCTCTCTTCGCTGTCGCTTTTCTCTCTCAGGTAAATTTCTCTCTCTTTTTTTTTTCCTCTTTCACTTGGCTCAAGAGTTCGGGTTTGGATGTCTGCAAGGAAAAATGACGATTTTGGTTAAAGAAGCAGAAGAAGAGCATGAGTTTCTCTTCAAAGTAGCATATATTGTTGTTGCATGCCTAATAAATCCTTTATTTGGTGATGTTATTTATGTTGCGGTTGTGTGTTCTTAAATATCGTGCCCGTATACATGGTAAAACGGGGCTTTACACGTGGCGTCCAGCTAATAGAACACGTGGCAGTTAGAGTAGGAAGTGTTGGGTCATTTCAGCAAACCAAAGAAGAAGACTACGTTTTTTACCGGAGGCAAATCCGATCCGAAGTGGTAGCCTAACAAGCTCATTAAATGAGGACATCATCTTTTGCAGCCGTTATTTAACCGGACCAGATTCGGTGCAGACGTTACGATTGGCATTCAAGGCAGCATTTAAGATTCTTTATTAGTCATTATTGAGAATGATTATGGGCTAATGGTTGATTCATTTACTATAAATAAGGACAAGTTACTTGTAATCCATCATCAAAAAGAAAACACAAGGCAATACTATTCTATTTTAGATCGCATTATTAAAAAGCTCTTTTTGTCTTTTAGCAGTCTAATTCACTTCGTTTTTCCATTATTCATTTGAACCTTAAATATTATTCGGAGGCATTCCTTTGTACGAACTTTAGTCTGAAAGCTCATAGAGGCCCAGGCTTATTTTCTAGTTTTAACCTTATCTTTTCTGTATTTCATATTGGTTATTTCATAACTTTGACAAATCAAATCACATATCCTTTAAACCGTATACAAATTCATTTATACCCTTTTCAGAGGTAAACAGTTTGGCACCCACCGTGGGGCTAAAGATAATAGTGGTGGTTTGTTCAAATCTCACTTATTTCCTTTGAAGTTTTCGTATAACCAGGATTTTATCAGGAATTTCTGGGAGCCATGATCACAACGATGCTAACAACAATAGCAACGAGGCACCGGGTCTTGATCCAGTCATTGGTGAAACCAGGAATGAACAAATTGTTTCACCTCAAGGGTCCAGAAGAAACAACAAAGAGGACGAAGCGGAGACCGTAGTGCGAGTGGCCAGGACTGATTTGGACAAAATATTTGACATGTTGGATAAGCAATAACAAACAATTACTCAGTTTCAAGATAATGGGGTGACTGTGTCAAATAAGGATATTGAGGCTCGTACAGAAGTTCGGGGTGATGGGAACGATAAAGGTTCGGAATCGAACGAATCCTCAGAGATCTCGAAATTGCTCCAAGATCTCGAAATTGCTCCAAGATCTCAGTAGTCAAATCGAGAAGAATGAAAAAAAAAGTGGACATTTCCAATTCACGAGTGGACCAGATAGCTGGAGCACAGCTAATTTTGAAGGGTCTAGATTACAAGAAATATATTCAGTTGCCATTCCCACCAAATATTACCCCGAAGCTGATCCCGAAACGATTTAAGATGCAAGGCCTTCTGAAGTATGAAGGGACTATGAATCCAAAAGAACACGTGATGGCATATACGTGCACAATCAAAGGCAATGACATGCAGCCGGATGAAATTGAGTCGGTTATCTCAAAAAATTCGGTGAAACATTGGCCAAAGGAACTATGACTTGGTACCATCACTTACATGAACATTCTATTACGTCTTTTACTATGATTGCAGATGCGTTCATCAAGGCTCATGCTGGAGCGAAAAAGGTGCATGCAATGAAGGCCAACATATTCAGAATAGTCCAGAAGGACGACGAGTTGCTGCTAGAATTCGTGACAAGATTTCAAAAGGAACGAATGCTTCTCCCCACAGTACCAAATGAATGACCAGCAGAAGCTTTTATTAAAGGCTTAAATCCAAGAAGTTCTAGTGCATCGCTGAAATTGGAGGAAAATTTGGTAGAATATCCAGCAGTGACGTGGGTAGATGTGCACAAGCAATATGAATCAAAGATACGGGTAGAAGATGATCAGTCCGACATTCCAGCCGTGGTTGCAGGAAGAGTTAAGGGACGAGAAAAGTCAAAAAGAGTAGCAAATTCGGACTTAAGGGCGTTAAAGGATAGATATCAGCCCTATGGAACTTCGGAACGATCAAATTTTTTATCAGATCGAAGGCAAAATAGTCGATCCTTTTCATCCGATAGAAACGCTGGTGACGGGCGTTATGATCGCAGATCTTCAAGGAGAGGATTGCAAGATAAAAATGCTATTGGGACTTCTTTTGCTAATCATGTTGGTAGTCCCAGCCTGTCCGTGTATAATTTTTGCATAGATGCGACGGAGTTGGTGTTAGCGATTGGACAGACAGAAGGAGCTAAATTCCCGAAGGATATCCGACAGATCCTAATTTGAGGGATCGGAGACTGATCTATGCATTTCATCAAACGCATGGTCATTGGACGGAGGATTATCGTCATTTAAGGGATGAAGTGGCACGATTACTGAAAGAGGGTCACTTGAGGGAATTCTTAAGTGAGCGTGCTAAGGCGAATTATGGCAAAAATAAGGATGGAAACAAACCGGTGGAACCAGTCAATCCTCAGCATGTTATCAACATGATTATCGGAGGAACCGACATGGCTGAAACCACTATCGTGGCGTAAAAAAAAAAAAAAACCAAGGTGTCAGTGACTCGAGAGAAAAGATCCAGGGATTACTTATGCAATGAAGCGATCACATTATATCACAAGGAAGTTGAGGATATTATCCATCCGTATAATTTCGGGATGGTAATTTCTGTTAACATTAATAAATTCCTTGTTAAACATATTTAATTGATGCAGGTAGCTCGCCAATATAATCCAATGGAGGGTGTTAGAACAAATGGATCTACTCGATCAAATTGTTCTAACAGTTCGAGTTTTGAATGGTTTTAACATGGTGAGTGAGACTACGAAAGGAGAAATCAACCTACCGGTTAATGCAGCAGGGACGGTCCGATTGACGAAGTTTCATGTCATAGATGGGGTGATAAGATACAACGCGTTATTTGGTAGGCCATGGATACATCGAGGCTGTGCCATAAAATTTGCATATGATGCTAAAGTTTCCAACTCTGGAAGGAATTAAAGAGATCCGAGGGGATCAACCAGCGGCTGAGGAGATGTTTGCCATTGAAGGAACCTTGGAAAAGGGAAAAGACAAAAAAAAGTAAGGAACGCTGGAAAAATAACAATTACAGAAAATGGAGGACGTAATTACAGAAAAATCGAAGGAAGCCGGAACCACTTCAAACTCAGAGAAGTTGGAAGGTGAAATTGAAGATTTAGAGGAAGAAGAGGATTTATATCGAGTTCCCGGATCGTTTATGGTGCCCGACGATTCAGATGCAACGAAATCAACCATAGAGGAACTTGAGCAAGTGGTCTTGTTCATCCAATGGCCCGAAAGAAAGGCATACTTGGCCACCGAACTGACTCCGAAGCGCAGGACTAAATTTATTGAATTTGTTAAATTTAATGCAGATTGTTTTGCATGATCCCATTTAGACATGATAGGTATACCATCGGAAATCATAACTCATAAGTTGAGCCTGGACCCAAGTTTTCCGCTAGTAAAGCAGAAACGGAGACCCATTGCAGAGGTAAAAAAACAGGTTTGTTAACGAAGAGGTAACCAAGTTATTAAATATTGGTTCTATTCGAGAAGTTGAATATCCTGAATGGTTGGCAAATGTGGTAGTAGTATCTAAAAAAGGCAATAAATTTAGGATGTGTATAGATTTCAAAGATTTAAAAAAGCCTGCCCGAAGGATTCTTTTCCTTTGCCTCATATCGATCGTATGATTGATGCTACGGCAGGGCATGAGATGTTAAGTTTTCTTGACGCTTACTCCGAGTACAACCAAACAAGGATGAACCCGGAGGATCAAGAAAATACTTCTTTTATTACCAAGTATGGAACATATTGTTATAATGTAATGCCAATTGGTTTAAAAAATGCTGGAGCAATATATCAACGCTTAGTAGATCAGATGTTGAAAAACAAATTGGTAATACAATGGAAGTTTATATAGATGATATATTGGTTAAGTCCCTGGAAATAGAAGACCATCTTAAGAATTTGCATGAAACATTTGATGTCCTTCGAAATTACAACATGAAACTGAATCCGGAGAAATGCGCTTTTCGGGTAGGCTCGGGCAAGTTCCTAGGCTTTCTGGTGTCAAACAGAGGGATTGAACTAAATTCGGATAAAATTAAGGCTATTGAAGAAATTCCAGAAGTCATTGGGGATGTGAAAACGGTGCAAAGTCTTACCGGAAGAATAGCAGCCTTAACCCGATTCATTTCTAAGTCCTCAGAAAAATGCCACAAGTTCTTTTCACTTTTAAAAAAAAAGAAGGACTTCGACTAGACTCCGGAATGCCAATAAGCATTGAGAGATCTGAAGAAATACCTTTCGAGTCCGCCGTTGCTGCATAAACCAAAAAGCGGACGAAAAATTATTTTTATACTTGGTCGTTTCTGAAGTTTTTGTAAGTTTTTTATTAGTCCGAGAGGACCAAGGTTACGCAATTTCCAATTTATTTATATAAGTGGAATGCTGGCTAGTGCAGAAACTAGATACCCCCATTTAGAAAAATTGGCTTTGGCATTAATAACTTCGTCTAGAAAGTTAAGACCATATTTCCAATATCATCCCATTTGTGCTGTAACAACCTATCCCTTAAGAAACATAATGCTTAAACCTGAGTTGTCGGTAGGTTGGCCAAATGAGTTGTAGAAATTAGTGCGTATGATATAGAATATATGTCACGACCCAACCCCGTAGGCCGTGACTAGTGCCCGAGCTGGGCACTCGTACACACCTGCTAACCATAATCAGTCCACAGCAAGCATAATAAGGCCTTATACACACGGAAAGGCAAGGCGTCGCATATATATATACATATCACACATAGGCCGGCAAGGCTATCATAATATACACAACATCCCAAAACATATATACACGACCGACAAGGCCGCCACGGCGCGGGACCGCCCAAAACATAAATCACACGTACATAGCCGAACGGTCACTATTCACAACCCACACATATGTCTACGTACCTCTAGAGTAATCACGGAACCATATGACGGGACGGGCCCCGCCGTACCCGAATAAACGTACATATATACAACGAAGGAATTCGTACCAAAATATGGGCTCCGAACAAGGAGCGCTCCAAGACAAAGAATGAATGTCCTAAACTCGGCGGATCACCAAAACGATCGTCCGTACCGCGGCATGAAACGCAGCCCCCGAAGAAAGGGGGTCAGTACGAAATATGTACTGAGCATGTAAAGCATGGAATATAGTAAACAGAATCGTACTGAAGTAAGGAGTATAGAAAGTCATGAGGCTTGCCTCTGAAACATAAATCATGCATGTCAATATCATATCCAATTCATTATGGAACTCAGAAACATAAGTGAATAATCATCTTGTACATATGCATATATAACGTGTCCCGGCCCTTTAGTGAGGGACTCGGTAAATAAAATCATCATGTCATCATATCATCATATATATATATATACCGTACCCGGCCCTCTAGTGAGGGACTCGGTGAATAGATTCATCATATGCCATCCTGGCCGACATCCCCATATCATCATATCATCATGTCATCATATCTTCATATATATATATACCGTACCCGGCCCTCTAGTGAGGGACTCGGTGTATAACGTACCCGGCCCTTTCGGGACTCAGTGAGCAATACAGTGAAACTGTGCACGAATACATACCCGGCCCGGGACTCGGTGAAAGATATCATGACAACATGCACGAGCAGAGTAGTGAGCAACCATATGCACATAAATCATCTTTTAGGACTCGATAGGTAAGTAGACAAATCAACGCTCGAGTATCCAGATAATAGTCACACTTAGGACTCTTGAAATATCATTACGAAATATGTCACATAACGTCTCAGGGATCATAAACATGTATCAAGCCAATCCGAGCCCGCCTATGAAAGTTACGGGCATTATTCATTATAGAATTCTCTACGAACATATCCTAGCAATCCGAGACCATATATGAAAGTTAGGGACATTATACGACATAAAATCCTTTTGGAGCAAAAACTCTTTATACAACATTTGAAATCCAATCATACAAAAGACATAAGGACCATAGTTCGACTATATTAAGAATGCCAACATCAAGAAGTGAATAAGAATCGTAGACATGCTCGGATCTTAAGAATAGAGTTACCCCAAGGCTCATATCATATCTTACTTACATCTAAGACATGCCAAAAGAAAGAAAGGGTAAGCTTTACATACCTCGTCCGCTTCCTAAGCTAATCCGAACTTAAGTCTCGGGCTTCCCAAGATCTACAATAACGTCATTAGACACCAAACATTAGCTATAGATACTTAGGGATTCAATCCCAAGCTAGCACTTTATTTACAGAAATTCGGGCAGCATTTCCCCTATAAATTCAACAACCCCGAGAATTCAACTCGGCCAAATCATCAACAACAATACCAACAACCATATTAATAACATCAACAATCAATTCAAAACGCATTCCAACGTTAGTAACTCTTTTCTACATAATTCGACAACATTCCATTTACCTTCAATTCCACTACATACATTCAAGCCAACATCAACGCTCACATGTTCACGCACTAATCCGAGATCATTCAAACAAGATTCAAGAACACTTCAAACAACCCGCACAATATTCAAAACGACCCAACCAAAACACCACTCCACCCGAAACCTCCCCAAACCCGACAAGAACAACAACAACACATTCCTCTCTTCCAAATTCATGAACTATACCAACAATCCGCACATTAACAACATTATTCTCATAAATACAAGAATCTATATTAAAATCACATTGGCTTCTAAAACAGCCCACAACAATTATCACTTCAACTTGAATCATTAAACTTTCATTTTCATCATAGAATCCATAACAACAACAACCAAAATACTAAATAAAATTAGTTCATCACTCCTTCACCATACCACACCTACACGGCTCAACCCCACATACATGGTTACATGAATTTCATTCATTCCTACATACTACAACATACACAAACCATCCATAGCATATGAAAAAGAAGATTAAACCTTATCTTTTCCACTTAACTCCACAACTTGTCTAGGGTTATAAATGGCACAAACAAATGGTTTGATTGCTCCAACAACTATCTCACGTTAACAAGGACCTTCCAATTGGTTGAATTGCTAGAAGAAAATATTTTTTTGATCAACATTTTTGGACCTCAATTTTGACTTGCTATGGCCGAATGGTCTTCTTGTTTTTTCTCCAAGTTTCTTTAAGCTTCTAAGGGGTGAAGATGATGAATATGATTAATTAGTCATCTTTCATCTACTTATATGATTAACACATCTGGACCATGCCCCACACATGGCTTGGATCAATTAAATTTGGCCAAGCCATGGGTGGGAACCCACCTCATGCCACACGGCCAACTTGTGGCATTTTTCATGAAATAATAACTTTCCTTAATTAACTTTTAGCCCCAAATTTTTCTCAATATTCCATGCCAATAAAATTATAAGCAACTTGCGCCTTAAAACAAAGTCGGGGGTTAAAAGTCTCTACCTCATATCCTGGAATAGTCTTGTCCTTAACTTATCGCAGTTAGCTCGGAATGTCCCAATGTACAAAATACGGGATATAACAATATAAGCCCCGTACGACAATAAAATACCATGTTTTGGCCGATTTTATAGCAGATTTTACTCCGGGTTTGATTCCGGAAGTAGAAAAGGAGCTTGTATTAGCTTTTGGGGGTATATTTCGGGAGTTTGGACCTTATTTACTGATTGTGCATCCAACGCAAAAGGGCCCGGACTAGGAATTATGCTTAGAACACCTACGGGCAAAGTTGTTAGACAGGCAATAAGAACTATGAAATTGACTAACAATGAAGCCGAGTATGAGGCTGTGATTGTAGGTTTGGAATTAACAAAGAGCTTGGGAGCTACGTCAGTCGAAGCCAAGTGCGATTCGCTCTTGGTAGTGAATCAAATTAATGGGATCTTCGATGCAAAAGAAGAAAGGATGTAGACGTACTTGGATAGAATCCAAGTATTAATGTGTTGGTTTAAGGAATACAAAATAGAGCATGTGACCCGAGAGGAAAATGGCGAGGTAGATGCCTTGGCAAATTTAGGATCATCAGTGGATGCTGAAAGTGTAGGTTTCGGGAAAGTGGTGCAGCTCCTAAATTCAATCATAGATAACTGCCATAGAGAAATAAATTCCACAAACTTGACTTGGGACTGGCCAAAACAAATATGTCGATTACTTGAAGGATGGTAAACTTCCGATTGATTCGAAGGAATCAAGAGCACTTCGTACAAAGGCTGCTAGATATTGCATAGTCGACAGGCAATTATATAGGAGATCATTTTATAGTCTTTTGGCAAGGTGTTTGGGTCATGGAGAAACTGATTATGTAATGCGTGACGTACACGAAGGGCACTCCAGAGGGGGGGTACTATTTGTCGACGATAGAGGAGGATGCCAAGAATTTCATCCAAAAATGTGACGAATGCCAAAGGAATGCCCACTTGATTCATTAACCGGCAGAATTATCACATCCGTTCGTTTCACCTTGGCCTTTCATGAAATGGGTAATGGACACTGTGGGGCTATTGCCTGCGGCTCTCAATCAAGTAAAGTTCATTTTAATTATGACTGATTATTTCTCTAAATGGATTGAAGTAGGCACTTTCAAGAAAATTAGAGAAAGAGAAGTCATTGATTTCATTTGGGATCACATCATTTGTCGATTCGAAACTCCGAGAGAAATTACTTGCGACAATGGGCCACAGTTTGTTGGTAGAAAAGTCATGGAATTCCTCGAGGGACTCAAAATTAAAAGGATTGTGTCTACTCCGTATCACTCTACAGCAAATGCTCAGGCTGAGTCGACGAACAAAACGATCATTCAAAATTTGAAGAAAAGGCTGGATTCGGCAAAAGGCAAATGGAGAGAAACCTTACCATAAGTGTTATGGGCATACAGAACCATACCGAAGACTAGTACTAAAGAGACTCCGTTTTCTCTGGTATATGGCTTGGAGGCATTGATTCCGGTCGAAGTGGATGAACCCGGTACACTCATGCCACCGAAGAATAAAATAAAGAAGCCATGGCAGTAAAGTTAGATTTGTCGGAAGAGCACCAAGAAAAGGCATTCCTGCGAGTTGTAGCTCAAAAGAAAATAATGGAGAAATATTATAATAGGCGCACAAATCTTAGACACTTTAAAGTGGACGATTTGGTCCTCCGAAAAGTAACTCCGAATACTAAAAATCCTAACGAAGGAAAGATAGGTCCAAAAGCGGTATGTTGTTGAAGAAAAGAAAAGGTATGATTTAAGATTATTTAATAAGTGAATTTTGAAGTTTTTTGAGTTTAACTCGGAGTAAATCCACACAAGAAAAAGGTGATCCAAGAACTGAAAACACGTGTTGCACTCTTTTTCCCTTAGACCGAGTTTTGTCCCAAAAAGGGTTTTCCTGACAAGGTTTATAATGAGGCAACAATGTAAAGCGTGTTACTATCAAGAGGATCTCGGCAAGTGACAGCTTATCATAGCATTTGAATTTTCAGACTTCAAACACAAGTGCTAGGGGGGATACCCTCGGATGGAAGTGTTTAGTTTATAGAGTTTTGTTCATTTTTATAAGTGTAGTGGGAAAGAAAGATCAAAGGAATCTATCTCCAATGTTTTTTTTGTAAAGATATAAAGGTCGAATGAACCTTGTCAGAAAATTCACGAAGTATGAATGAAATGTTGATCCGAAGTATTTCCTCCGAATTATTATTCTGTTCATGAATGAACCTTGTGATTAATTGACATAAAGGTCGACTGAATTTTGTCTGAAAAATCGCGTAATATAAATATTGATCCGGATTATTTCCTCCGAATGTTTATGTTATGTTCGAACTGTAGATTCGTCGAAGTCTTCCATAAGGGACCGTCGACACTAAAAGGGTCAGAATGAAAACTGAATCCTTCACTTGAAAGGATTAATACAGTCCAAAAATCAACATAAATAAAAATCATGCTCGAAGTGAACAAGAGGCGTCTTGTTTACAACCATAAATTAAGGCCTAATGCATTTATTAAAAACATACAGGAATTAATTCCGGATTAAGTTGAAGCAAGAAGTTTGCTTCATAAAACTATCTGAGGTAGATAGTAATAATAACAAAAGTCAAAATATTGGCGAAAGTCGGTCGAGATAATTCATTCATAAAAGACCGAAATAGTCTGGAGAATTACAGTGTTATATATTTATAAAACAACACAAAAGCAGAAATTTTTAACGAATCACTGGAATTCATCATCTGAATTTTTGAGGTTAGAATCTTCAAGGTCATCCTCGGAGCTTCCAGCAGCAGCCATCCATTGGTAAGCTTGAACCTTGAGTTTCTTAGCTTCGGCAATTCTTGCATCCCAATCCTGAAGGCCATTTCGAGTTTGTTCTATGATAAACCTACGAACTTTCCATTTAGTATGTTCAATCCTTAGAACGGATAAAGCCTTTTCAGCGGTTAAGTTGGCCCGAGCCTGTTCTAGACGAGTCAAAATTTCTTCGTTTTCCTTAACGGAGGCATCAGGATCAGATTTCAACTTGGCAATAATGCCAGCTTGTTGGCGATTCTCGGCTTGGGACTGCATAAGGCTTTGTTCGAAGCTCAGGGAAGCATCGGTTAGCTCAGCTATCCATTCATCATCAATCACGGAGAGCTCATTATTGAGCCTGTCAACCTCAGCAGAAAGAAAGGCTTCGTTCTTTTCTTTAAGAAATAAAGCCTCCATATTGAAATCAAGTTCTTTCCGGAGGTCCTCGAGGTCATAAAAAAGTTGATCTACCTCTCTCTCCAAACTGACCTTTTCAATCCGAACTCATTCAAGATCTTCCATAGCTCGGGAGTAACTATTCTTGAACTTAGTTAGCTCCGCTTTCACTGAGGGAAGCTCTTCTGCGGATTGATTGTTTCTTCATTCGATTTCTTGCTTAAGATGAAGAATCTATGTCTCTTGAGTATCCCGCTGAGCTCTCAAATCATCGTTTTCTTTGAGACAAAGGCTCCGACCCCTCGATAGCTGACTGAGTGGAAAAAGCCGAACCAATTAGAAAGAAAAAAATTCTTTTTACAGAAATACGTAAGTATAAACCAAAGGAAAGTTAAAAACTTACCTTGTGAGATGGGTGCATCCCTTCGTTGATTAAACACCTCCAAGAGACTCCACTCATCTTCTCTTTATCGGATTCGGAGACCAGAGGCCTTAAATAGCTGGCCATTCCAAATGGTCGATCGAGGAAGTTTGTATCTTCAGGAACATAAATAGTAGCTGATCTACGTCGAGCTGGATCCACGCTTGGAGTTGGAAAAATATTAACCAGATAGGCACGCGAATAAGTTTGGTTCCTGGTCAATCTTGAAGATGAGGGGAATCCTTGTGGAATTGTAAGATGCTCAAAACTCGAGGCATTCATAAAAGGCTCTGACCCCCCGATAGTTCTAACTCCCTCGAACTATTGATCAAGGTCATCTAGACCATTTGGTGAAGAGGGAGCATCTGATGGAATGGCAGTCGGAGTAACTGCCGGGTCAGTTTAGGAAGAGGAGATCCGTACCCTCTTGAGATGAACATCATCATCCGTTTCTTTCTCATCAATCTCCACCACATCTACAGGCTGTTGTCAGGAAGGAGCCTCAACCACTTCAACTGACTCGTTAGTTGTTGCAGTGGACTCAGAGGGAGCAATTGATCTCGGCTTCCTTTTTCTATTGGGAGCCGAAGGAGAAGATGGTACGGGGGTGGTCTAGCAGTCCTTTTCCTTGGAACTGCAACTCGAGCGATCAAATGGGAAGATGAAGCCTGATCTCATTTAGGGTCATCCATGACCCTTGGAATAGAAGATCCCTTCGGAAGACCTGTTAGGCGAAAGATAGTTTAAGTGAAAAAAGAGAAAAAGGGAAGAGGAATAAATTCTTCCAAAAACCCCTTGGGGCCAAACTAACCGTGATTAGTAGCCTTCCATCGATCCTTGGAAATAACTTTCCAAGAGTGGTTAGCTTTGGTTGAAACTGCCAAAATGGCCTGAACCCACTCATGTATATCTGAGATAGTTACAAGGGTCCAGGCTGTAGCTGCATAAAAGGACGATAAGTAAAAAAAAATGGGGTTACTTACTAGATAAGTTCCATACCTCTGGGAAAGGCATATGAGTTTCCGGAATAATTTTAGCAGTCGGGATTGTTACAAAGTGTTTTGTCCAGCCCCGGTCATAATCTTCAGGCTTCCATGGTAAAAAATCGAAGGAATGCAACTAGCCTCCATATAAACGGACCAACTTCTGCTAAACACACGTTGTAGGTACGGCACAAGTCAAGGATTGTGATATCGATTGGAGGGTTAAATTTGAGAGTAAAAGGGTTGGTATATACATTGGAGAAACCCGGCCGGTAAGTAAGGATGGATTCATTGTCTGAAGGAATAATAATTTTGGAAATTACTCTTCCAAAGTTTGGTTGGCGAGCAACAATAGAGTTATCCTCTGGTGGCATTTACCAACCACAGTCCTCCCGGACTTGTTTCTCAAAGTCAGTTTAGATAGAGGAGGGGTAAACTTCGACTAATGCCCCTCGGTCACCTTTGGACTTAGCCTTACTAACAGCAAATTCTTTAGAAAAATTGAAGGAAGAAGGAAGCATGTTGAAGGCTCTGGGCTCAGCATTTCCGCCGGTGCCGACTGTCGTTGACAGAGAAAAAGGCAGAGAAGAAGGGAAAGAAGAATTTCCTGCCGAAGTAGAAGCGGCGTTAGTAACTTTCTTGGTGGTTTTTGCCATTACGAAGACAATTGGTAAAAGAATTCCAGTGAAGGAAGTAGTTGGAAAGATCAATTGTGATAGGGGATGATCGGAAAAAGAAGAAGAAGTTTTGAGAGTTAAAAACTTTAAGGTTGAAGTTAAAATAGTAAAAGTGAAAATGGTGGAGAGGTTTTATAGTGGAAGTTGTCATCATTACGGTGACGCTTCAGGAACCTGCACCGTTTCAATTTGTCAATTGGTGACATGTGTCCAAATCACGATGTGATAAGACGTGCATCAGAATGTGGAGAAGTGGAGGCATTTGGTTTCCCGCTTAATTCGAAAGTTATTATTTTTGAAAAAGATGAAATTTCCAAGAGAAGTTACTGTCGTAGTTTTTTCGATTTAACGAGATTAGTTCCGGAATATTTGTATATATGCAAATCACAAACGAACAAAAATTCAAACGAAAGCAAAAATGGAAAGCAAGACAATTGTTATGTCATTTGAATATATTGCTAAAAATTGGGTTAAGATTCCGGTTAAAGTATCGGATAAAACATGATAGGGAGAACAAAACAATTCCCCTTAGTATCTAAGGCATTAAAGGAAAAAGGCTAGACCTACGGAGCAATGTTAGCAGCTTTAGCAGTTTCTAAATTTTTCTCCTTAGGCAGAATAGGCCTGGGTGGTTCCATGCCTTCATGGGTCCCTTCTGCAGATGAGTTGGATCGAAGACGTAGTTCTTTACACTGGATCTTGAAACGATTGCGGGAAACTTTGGCACTAACAAGATGTTCTCGTATGCTTGCAATTTCTGCTTCTAATTTAGCATTCTTGTTTTGAAGGCCCATGTAAAAAGTGGTCATGGATTGAAGGAAATCCTCTCGTTCTTTTAGAGATTTGGTCACATCATCCAAGCGCATTCTAAGGGAAGCTTCGAGAGAATCAGAATTCTAAAGATTTGACTTTAGTTGTTTATTTTCAGCCTTGAGGCGCTCGTTTTCTTCATAAAGGTCCATATCTTGTTGAGATGAAGTGAACGAGCGGGTAGTACCTATAGCTAAGGTTGCAGCAGCATGTCCCTAGGAAAAAGAAAAAATGTATGAGGAAACGAAGAGAGGGGAAGAAAATTCGAAAGAAAGGTATAAATAAAGGAAATACGTACCTGAAGGAGTATTTTAGCCAACTGAGTTAGAGATGACTCTAACTTGGGGACAAAAGATTTGGGACCAGGTGATGTTCCCGAAGAGGTTTCGTCTTGAGGAACAAAATTCCTTGAATCTAACCCTTTGGTTGGAGAGCCCGGAGGAGTAGCAGGTTGTTTAGTGAAAGGGGTCATGTGCTCCATCGGAGAACTTTTCAGCCTCGAAACTGTTAGGCGTTGGGTCATTGACTTCATTAATCTGCTCGTCTTCATCAAGTATGATTACTGGGGGTGTTGTATGTTGCCGAGTCTGATTCATAGTCTCTAAAAGAAGACAACGGGTTCGTAACCGAGAACCAATACCCATAGAAGTAATTGGGTCGGCTGGAACCTCTCTTTGTTTGCGTTTTCGACTAGAGTAAGCAACATTTTCTGTGGCGTCAACCTGAGAAGGGTTTTTCTTTGAAACAGGCTTTTTTGTAGGAAGTCCTGGAGATAAAGATAGGGTTATGGTTTTAAAGAACATTAATAAATTCATAAGGGGGTTTAAACTTACCTTGGTTTTTTCCTCTCCACCATTCGAAGGTGATACTTCTCCAGGAGTGGGTTATATTGCGAGAAGCATCAAGCAATGCAACGACCCACTCAAAGATTTTAATCACGAGTTCTGGTTCGACTGAAACCACTGCGAAGGGAAAGTTTATTTACAAAAAAATTATCGCTATATGACAATAGATCATGAGAAGAAGAAAAGATATGGAAAGCTTACGAGTAGGATTCCATGATTCAGGAAAGGGTTCGGATAGTTGACGGTGGAGTTGGTTTTTTCGGATCATGACAAAGGCGATGTAGCCAGCTTCTATCATAATCATCCTCTGGATCAATTAAACCACACCTCCCCCGAGGGTATAGATCCACTAAACCACCTAGAATAACTCGAGGAGCGTATATGTGGACCAAGTGGTCTAAAGTAAAGGAGACATCAGCTATGTTAGCTAGGAGTTGAATACAGTAAATCAATCTCCAAACTTGCGGAGCAATTTGTCCGACGCAAACTATGTAGCGACGACGAAAGACCTCTATGATTTGCGGAGTGGGGAAGGAATAGCCAATGGCAAAAGGATAAGTGTAGGTCTTGGAAAAACCCTCAACATGTTGAGTCATTCTCATCTCCTTACCAACCTTGACAAGGTCAATGTCGGCAACAAATTTGCATTCTTCTTGGACCTTGGGAAGAATTGTTGCATCGATAAAGGATTCCATTTCTTTTCAACAGATTCAAGATGGGTGGAGATGCGGCAGTCGTCATGGAACTTGAAGCCGGCGAGAAGAATATCAGCGGCAAGAAACTCAAGTTCTTCTTTCGAGTTGGGGGAGGACATCGAAATATATTCTGAATGATGAAATGGTGATGCAGAGTTTGCTGGTGATTGGGTTAACAATGGAAGAGAAGACATAGTTGGTGGTTAAAACTTTTTTTTTTTTTTTTTAAAAGGGGGAATTTTAGGATTATAATGTAGGGTTTGTTGTAGAAGGAAAGTGAGTGAGTGGCAAGAATGGATGAGATCCTTGCCTTATATACACTCGGATCGGGAAGTTGAAAAGATAGAGTTCAAATGGTAGCAGTTTCCAAGGCAGATAATCAATGGTGCAATTATTAATATTCTACATCGTGCAAAGAGCATTAAAGCTGAAGCCGATGGCTATCTTTTCAGGTGGTGGAACCAAGCATTTTGGGTTCCCGCCATCAGGCAGCTTCAGTGATGGTTCAAATCCTTCTTCGGAGTCAATTCTTTCCACCGAAAAATGGAAGGACTATCTGTATACACGATAAAACGCGTCTTTACACATGGTATCAAGCTAGCAGAGCATGTGGCGGTTAGAGTATGAAGTGTCAGGTCATTTCAGCGGACCAAAGAAAAAAACTATAATTTTTACCCGAGGCACATCCACCGATGTAAATCCGATCCGAAGTGGTAGCCCGACAAGCTCATTAAATGAGGGCATCATCTTTTCCTGCCATTATTCAACCAGCCAGATTCGATGTAGACGTTACGATTGGCATTCGAGGCAGCACTTAAGATTCTTTATTAGTCATTACTGAGAATGATTATGGGCTAATGGCTGATTCATTTACTATAAATAAGGACAAGTTACTTGTAATCCATCATCAAAAAAGAAAACACAAGGCAATACTATTCTATTTCAGATCGCATTATTAAAAAGCTCTTTTTATCTTTTAGAAGTTTAATTCACTTCGTTTTTCCATTATTCATTTGAAGCTTAAATAGTATTCGGAGGCATTTCTTTCTACGGAATTCAGTCCGAAAGCTCCCAGAGGTCCAGGCTTGTTTTCTAGTTTAACCTTATCTTTTCTGCATTTCATATTGGTTATTTCATAACTTTGATAAATCAAATCACATAACCTTTAAACCGCGTACAAATTCAATTGTACCCTTTTCATGGGTAAACAGTGTCTGGTAGTGAAATTTCTGTTTTTGCTGCTGTTGCTGTTCTCGTTGTCATTCTATGATTTAAGAAAAAGGGGTTCGCATTAGTTTTGATTTTTTTTCAAGCATCTGAGGACGCTGTTGAAGCAACTTCAACACTTGTTTGAGAAAATCAAACAGTTGTTGAGATTGTCGTAATTCTTTTACATTTATTTAACAACTTGTTTTACTGGCTTTTTTAAATGTATTTTAATGTAATGTTTTTCTTCACTTTAAGAATCAAATCATGGACAATTAGATACCTTTCCTGTGCTGGAAGAGCCCAGTCCTCTTTTTCTATTCAAGTTTTCTGGGCTCAAGTATTTGTCCTCCCCAAGAAAGTGATTAAAGTTATAGAAGCCACATGTAGATCTTTTCTATGGTTTGGTGGTACTGAGCTATCAAAAAAAGCACTGCTAGCATGACACAGGGTTTGCTATCCTAAAACTGCTGGGGGTTTGAATAATTTGGAAATCTCAGTTTAGAACAAAGCTGCTATAAGTAAATTGTTATGAAATATTTGTACTAAGAAGGACAAACTATGGGTTAAGTGGATTCACTACTATTATGGGAGGAATAGGAACCTAATACTGAATGTTCCAAAGTAAGAATCATGGATAGTTCAAAGAATACTTAAAGCTACAAAGTACTTCACTCAAGCAGGATATGACTTAGAGGATATAAGGCTCATGGACCAGTTCTCAACCAACGTATTCTACCAGAAGCTTAGGGGTCATTTTCAGAAGGTACATTGGAGAAAACTTATTTGTAAAAACTATGGACTGTCAAGATGGATCTTTACACCACAGCTAGCTGCTCATAATAGACTATCAACAAAGGACAGGCTATTTAAGTGGGGGATTATATATATTAAGGACAAGACTTGCTCTATGTGTGATCAACATGATGAAATTTTTTCCATCGGTTCTTCACTTGTGATTTCTCTGCCCATGTGTGGGGGAAACTGTTAGTATGGATGAGTATTAATAGAGGTCCCGTAGCATGGGAGGATGAACTGAACTGCGCAACACAAAATGCAAAAGGGAAGACTGCAAAAGATGAGGTCTATATAATGTTGTTGGCTGCTGCTGTTTATCATATCTGGAATGAGAGGTATAACAGAATTTTCCGACATCAAAGGCAAACACATGCTGGAATTGTCAAGAAGATCATTCAAGAAGTGCATATACTGGGACTACTGGGACTATGTCCAGTAGCAAGGCCATTTTAGGTAATATATGATCTTATTTACCAAAAAAAAAAAAAAAAAAAAAAAATCTGGGAATTAAATTTATTTTTAATACTCTAATTTATAGTTGTTCATCCTCAATATTTTTCAATTAATTACCAAGCCGCCAATATGCGATTAGTTTCCTATCATTTTAAGCTTACACTTTTCTTCACTTTTTTTTATACCTCATGCACAAATTTTAGTACTCCATATATATGTGATTTTTAATAAGTTTTTACTAGTTTTCACGGATTGCACGTGTGATTCACAGAATGCACATATGATAAACAGAATGAACGTGTAACGCACAGATGCACGTGCAACACACACAAAATCTAGTTTTACTAAATATATACTTCCAAAACTTTCACTATTAAATGATAATGCTATTTGGTGTATAAACAGTAATGGCTGACTTTGACTTTTGCAAATCACATTGCAACTCAAATTTTGGATACGGAAAGTTGGTCAGAGTCAAG
Organism: Lycium ferocissimum; assembly: GCF_029784015.1. Classification (NCBI taxonomy): domain Eukaryota; kingdom Viridiplantae; phylum Streptophyta; class Magnoliopsida; order Solanales; family Solanaceae; genus Lycium; species Lycium ferocissimum. The sequence continues at coordinate 57,640,101 of NC_081347.1, forward strand.
AGTGCCGACATAGGTCTTGTAGTACATTGTTGATGTTTTATAATACTAATTATGTTTAACATGGTCCTGTAAATATAGATAGGCAGGATATTCCAACAACGACAAAGATACAGGATCCTCTGCTTGACCGATTTTGATAGAGGAGAAGTCCTACGAGTTCTTCCTTGTCAACATATGTATCACCATGATTGCATTCGTGGATAGATGTCGACTGGTATTATATATTCAGTTTCCATTGTGTCACCGCAACTATAGTTTTATAGTTTAGGATAAATATTGCAATTAATGGGTAAGTTTACATCTACATTTCGTGTATCAAAATAGTCTTTACTTCTTTTATATGATTATGAATTTAATCTCATAGTTGCATTCAATTTGTCCAACAATTTCATATAATGATATAGATTAGTAATTGTATATAAAAAAATAAACAAAACTTGAAGACAACAAGTTTAATCTACCAAACTTTTCTTATCTTATTGAATTGTGAATTTATTGTGGATTTGAATTTATCTAGGATTTTTCTACTTGCACTAACGAATATTTACATAAAAATAAAGAGACTTCAGAAAAAAGAATGAAACATAAGTCTTATACATTCATGCTCGTTTTACTAGCTTTATAAAATGTATTTTAATGTAATCTTTTTCTTCACTTTAAGAAAATTATTTGGGGAAATTGAATGTATGTAAAACTATTCTTTATGTTGATCATCTTCATAAAGCTAGAAAACATCTAATATTTTTTTAAATTAATTATCAGTCACCGAAATACGATTAATTTCCATCATTTTGAGTTTACACTTTTTTAAAAAAAAAAAAATTATTTGATACCTAACACACAAGTTTTAACAATATATGTATGATTTTTACTAAGTTTTTACTAGCTTTCAGGAGATGTACACTTGTAACGCACGGTACAAGAAAAAATTAGTTTTATTAATGAAATTTTTCTTTTTCTGAAAATAAGTGATTTTCTGAAATACTACTCTTTTACTTAGGTGGCTCATGGGTGTTGAGGATATTATTGGGCCATGAAGATATGTTGAGGGGAAATTTGCACGATTGTCTTTATTTGGAGGGAGGTCTTTAATTTTTGTCACTCAAATTGCTGGTTTTTAATTTTTGCCCTTCGCCTAATACTCGGAGGTTCTGGGTTTGAACTCGGCTCAGACAAAAAAATTGCAAGATAGAGTTTCGTAGCAAAATTAGGCCTATTCGGGCAAAAGTTAGGCCTTAAGGCAAACTTTTGGCCAAAATTAGGCCTTAAGGCCTAACTTTTGCCCAAATAAGCCTAATTTTGGCTAAATGTTGGGCCTTAAGGCAGAGGTTTCGTGAAAGTCTTGCCTTGCGATTTTTTTTTTTTTTGACTGAGTGAGGGCTCGAACCCAGAACCTCGGGATATTTCCTGCAACTTTTTAAAGCGAAGGACAAATATTAAAGACCAACAATTGAGGGACAAAAATTAAAGACCAGTGCGTTTGAAGGGAAATCCGCACAAAAACATGTATGTTGGGCAATTGATTGGCTTCTTGTCTGCGAGAGTCATATATAAGACATTTTTTTGCGCGGATTGCCCTTCTTTTGGGGTGGTCTTTAAATTTTTCCCCTCAAATTGGTGGTCTTTAAGTTTTGTCCTTCGCTTGAAAAGGTGGCCGAAAATACCGAGGTTCTGTGTTCGAACCCCCGCTCAGGCATAAAAATAAAAATAATTTTGCAAGTCAAGCCTTTGAGAAAAGTCTGCCTTATGCGGCATAAATTGCCTTAAGGCATAAAAATCTGCCTTAAGGCATAAACTTTATGTTGGATCCGACATAACTTTATTTATGCCTTAAGGCGCTTATACCGGATCCGACATAACTTTCCCCAAGCCTTGCCTTACGAAATTATTTTTTATTTTTATGCTAAAGTCGGGGTTTGAACCCAAAACCTCAGGGTTTCTACTTGAAGGGCAAAAATTAAAGACCAGCAATTTGAGGACAAAAATTAAAGACCACCCCGAATGAGGGACATTCCTGCGAATTGCCCTATATACGACTGGATATAAGCCTGTTGAAGGATCACTTGAATAAGTTGGCCCAAGTCAAGATATTTAGGTGAAAATGGTGTGGGTTGGCCCACTTTTGATCCGAGGGTAGCAAGTAAAATCTTGCATATATGGTAATAAACAATGTGAAAAGTATAAAGTATAATATTACGAAAAAAATCGTATTTGGTGTTTATGGGAACCAGTGTTTTAAAAGGTGGGAGAGTGAGGCGGGGTGATTTACTTAGTACGGGGTGAGGCATAAGCCCCGAGGATCTTTAAATGTTTAATTTATAATATAGTAAAATAGTATAATGACACAAAAAATTATAAAATATATGCAAATAGCTTTAAAAAATTAATAACATGATTAAAGAAACTCATAGAAAGCAAAACTTCTAACATGATTTTACAAGTATAAATAATTGCAATGATTTAAAAGTTATTATGAGATACAAACCATTTTTAACCCCTTAACTTTCAAACAATAAAAGAATCACAATTTGTAAAGCATACTATTATCATATATACTATGCAATTTACCTCCGTAAAAGAAAATAATCAATAAGCTTTATCAAATTATAATTAAAACATCACTCCTTCATAAATAAAATTAAAATTACTTTCAAATAGCAAAATAATAAACTATGATAATTTTGAGACACATGACAAAAACGTGAAAACCAATGGCAAGTGAAGATGTAAAATTCGGCTATATATTTTTAAAAGAAATGTTAAGTGTTGTTCACCCTCGCAGTGTTCTCAAATAGTAAATATGCAATACTACGATTCGTTATTTGAGTTATTCCCAATCGTCTTATTTCTATAAATGAAGCAAACTATTAAACATCATTCATTTAATAAAGAATTATGAGGGTTAATAATGTTAACTGGGGAATTTGACACATTATTTGTGTAAGAACTCTTAGGCGAGCCCCGAGCGTTGGGCGTTAGGAGTATTTAGGGCGTACAGTCGGGCGCTTAAAGCGTAAGCGTCACAGAACTAAGCCCACACATAAGCGCTGAGACATTTTGCCTGTGTCTTGCCCTAGAGCGAGCCCCGGGGCAAGTTCTAGAACAGCCTTTTAAAACACTGATGGGAACTAATAAAAACTAGGTCACTGCACCTCAAATTATTAGCGACAAATCAATTAGCAGTAGTATAATTCTAGAAATTTTCACAGAAGGAGAAATTTTGAACTAATTTGAACTAATTACTCAATGAGAAATTTTAATTTGTGAGTCGCATAACAAATATTACTTATGTGAGACTAGTTTATTACTTGACAAGTGGATTCATGGGTCCCATAAGCTTCGTTAAGGCTTCATTTGTTTGCTCGTGATCCAAATCTTAATAACTCATATTGCAGCCACTAAGTACTTTTAAAAAAAAAAAAAAAAATATTCTATCACTTATTGAATCTAAACACATTTGATTCGCTCAAATATGGGAAGGAGCCTTATTTTCATTCAGACCTTAAAGCATGCCTTTTCATTTAAGATTTCTTCATCAAATATATATATATGTGTGTTTGTGTGTGAGAGAGAGAGACTGTGTGTGTGTTACAAAGTTTGATATCAAAATTTTCTAAAATATTTTATTGATATAATATTTAGTACTGGTTTTTTTAAATTTTATGTGTGAAATTCCTAAAATAAAGATAAATTATATATGTAGAAGAATTATATATGTTCAGATGTCATAAAGCAAACGGTCTTAATTATTCACTGTTTAGATCTAGAGACAACATCTTAATCATTCAGATGTTCATTCAGATTTAGACGTCTTAAATCTTAATCTTAATGAAACAAATGAGGCCTAAAATAGATTATAAAAAAGGGCATTATTAGAATTGAATGCTAAAATGAAAAATCTTTAATTCAAGAATATAATGAAATTACCTTGCAGTTTGTTAAAGTTTGAATATGGCCGCTACGTGCTATGCCGTGACCGTGAGAGTGGTGAGGCATAGTCTATGCAGGATGAGGCTCCTCTCCATTTCTCTTCCCTCAAATTTTTCCAAGTTTCTACTTGGATGAGAGACTTATGTCAAAGTTAAGAATTAAAGGTTGAGATCTAATTACCCAAATCAAGGTCCTAATCATGATCAAAATAACAAATATTTCCTTTATTTACTCTAAAAATATTTGGCAATCCCAAAATTCTGGCTAAAATATTATCTCATCTCTAAATTGATCTTAAATTTTTTTCTCCTTTTACTATTTTATTACGTGCTCTTTTTAGTTCAGTGATCAAGTGTTAAGAGTATTTTCAGTTTTCTGTTATAAATATTATTTATTATTGTGGATGTCTATCTTTAGGAGAAATATTAGTGTTAGTGACTTTGGGATCAAGTCACTTTTCCCCTATAAATATGGAGGTTCTTCTTCATTGTAAATCAATCCCTAACAAGAGAAATAAAAGAATTCCTCTCTTCTCTCTTTCTCTATTATATTTTTGTTCTTGCTTTATTATTTTATAACATTTTCAATATTTTCATCTCGGATCACGTACAACATTCATGTAAACTAATCATGTTAAGTGAATAAGTTTGTGTAAATAAGCAAGAATTTTGACTAGAATTTTTTTGGGAACATATCCAGATCTCCCATATTTGATAGAATGTAAAGAGGACGTAGGGGAAAAAATTAAGAAGAACTGTTTGACCAAAAAAATAAAAAACTGTTCAAAAGAAGTGAAAAAAGAAGAGCACGTAATAAAGTAGGAAAAGAGAGAAAATTTTAGGATTAATTTATTGGTGAGATAATGGTTTAGCTAGAATTTTGGGATTGTCAATATTTTTTAGAGTAAATAAAGAAATATATATATGTTATTCAAACCATGATTAGGACCTTAACTTGGGTAATTAGATCTCAACCTTTAATTCTTAACTTTGACATGTGTCTCTCATCTAAGTAGAAATTTAAGGAAAAAGGAGAGAAGAGAAATGTAGGAGCCTTATCCGTCTATGCAAATCTTTTTTTACTTAAATTTCCTTAATTGTCTTCTAGCAAAATATCTTAAATCTTAAATTAGGAAAGATATAGACTTTTAATATTACCCTTTTTTATAACCAGTTTTAATGAAGTTTGTGGGACCCATGAATCCATTTGTCAAGTAATAAATTAGCTTCACATAAGTAATGTTTGTTATGCAACTCACAAAGTAAAATTACTCCTACTGTACAGTATTCCTATAAATTCGGAGTTGGCTCCCCTCCAGTGGAGAATCCCTCCAGTTGCTCCAGTACAGCCAATATCACAAATTGTCATAGACTGTGGTGGCTCAAGAGTAGCAATATACCAAAAAATAATGGCATCACAAAAATCTAAAATTGCTGCTATTTTTATTTTGTTTTCTCTTCTTCTTTGTCATGTCGAAGCTAGTAAGTATATATGGTACTACAATTCTATTCTTCTTTTTCACTTAAAAAAAAAAAAAAGCTACGAAATTCGCCGGCAATCTGCTGCTAATAGGTTTTCTGATAATTCATCACTATTCCATCTTTAAATAAGATTACTGGCAGATTTTTGCTCTTTATCAACGGAAGTTGTCCGTTGTTAATCTTGATTTTCTTTTGTAGTGAACTTTTGCTTCTTCTTTATATATATATATATATATATATATATATAAATATATATTTCTGTTCTCGCTATCTTCTTTTTTCAATGTAGGAAAACACCTGAATACTGGTTCAGAGGATACATGCAAATTCGTAGGACCATGCGAAAATAAAGGAGAATGTACACTGCCATGCAAGCGTTTGGGCTTTTACGTGGCTCTGTGTGTGCCTAATACTGAATATGATCATAGTGATGGTGGAAAAACTTCTTGTTGTGCCTATATCTAGTTAATTTGTTTTTGGCATACAAATATCTGCCACAAATCGTAGATGCATTTATCGTGCCAGTAGTATTCGATACGCTCTTAGGGAATATAGTATCTTAGCTTATTTACCTTTTTCTTTTTGGCACAGAAATCTCTTGTGCGGAGACTGATTTTTATACTTGTAAATTTTGGACAAGCTTTAAGACAATAATATAGCTTTTCATATTTATATATTTCTTACCTATGACGTGAGTTTTTACTCTATGTTCTTCTATTTATATATATTTTACTTTCTTACGCGAGATTGTCCATTGCAAATCCTCAATTATCAGTGCTAGTAAAAATTATCATGCTATCAACTTTGATTGTGTAATAGTTCTGCCAATAACTTGTTATTCGCTGCCTGCGATGTGATTTTTAATGAAACGGAGTGAATAATATTAAAGCTAAAGATTCATATCGCGAGACTCATAACTCGCCTCATTTTAAGTAAAACGCCCGCCTCACGTCCCATCGTGTTTTAAACAGTAAGGTTAATTTTAATTTTAGACTTAATTGAACGACGTAGATTGATTTAACCAATGTTTGTTTAAACGTTGCCTCTCCTCCGTTAGGAGTAGTTGTGTCCAAAATTTTAAACCGTACTTCTCCTTAGTTATTACTGTTAATCTCATATATTCTTATGCCCACGTTGTTTTCTCCATTCAACTAAATGGCCTATGCCAGTGCTGCGCGCGGGCCCAACACTTTGGATTATAGTGTATTTATGTGTATGTAGTTGTGTTTGGATTGTGATAACATATATATATTTTATATTGATAATAAACATACATAAGTTTGAACCGTTTTTATGGATATATATATATATATATATATATATATATATATATATATATATATATATATATGTTCAAAACACGATTAATATAACATTGTAGTTTGTGCTCCGTATCTAAAACTTTATTATATTCGTGTTTGCTACGAATACAAAGTCGGCAAAAATTTATTAATACTTTTTAAAAGAGAAGACTTGTTTCAAAGGAAACTATTTTCCTGTCGTTGAGATAAAAGAATAGCAATATTTAAGCATCGGTTGATACTTTCAATTTTAATTCGATTAACTTAAAGGTGTAAAATACTTATTATTTTTTATCAAATTTTGATTTGGATAATTCTAATTCAAATTATTAAATTAATTTTACATCTTTAAAACGAAACAAAGTAGAAATTGATTTTCTATTTAAACGAAGAAATACTGTTTTTTAATTTTTGGTAAATAATCTCGGTTTAGCTCATTTTACTTGTCATGTTGGTTTTTGCGTGGTTTTTTAAGGAAACGTCAATTAGAATTATAATTTGACTAATTTATCTTATTCATTATTTGATCTTCATTTGATATTAATCTTTTTTCACATTTATTAGAGTAAGAATAAAAATAAAAAAGTAATTAAATTCTATCTTATTTTAAAATATAAATATTTTAAGTATATTTATTTTAGTAAACATAACAAATAAATGACATGGCGGAATAGCAAATACAGCAGTTAAATATCTAGATTAGATATCAGGTTAATATAAGAAAAGAAAGGAAATTGTATGTATTTAGCTACTTAACCTTTTGAAGAAAAGTAATAATATGGGGTCCATGTTTTTTGCTATGCAATATTTTCATTTGCTCCCACTAATGGGTTGATACGCATGTGACAATGAATCCACTATTATTGACTTGATGGGGATACTTTGGAAATTACATGAATATTGTTTGATTTTTTAATATACGGGGTGCACGTTTTTTTTTTTTTTTTGACATTGTTTTTTTTTAATATGGGGTTTACTTTTTTTTTTTTTGCATGAGTTTGGAGAGGGTGGGGTCCACTTTTTCTTAATGAGTTTGGAGAGGGTGGGTTCCACTTTTTTTCCTTTTTTTTTTTTAAAATAATGCTTGGTGTTTTTAGTATGCGGTCCACCTTATTATTTTTTTTAAGAGTGACTGACGACAAAGCATGGGTAAGCTTCTATATAGTCGAAAAATAGAAATATAATAAAGTATTTCTATCTACTTTTTAGAAGAGTTGGTAATATAAAGTATAAAATGTCATTTTTTTGCCCTTAAATAAAAAAGTGGGTGGGACCACAAAGGATTTTTTGCCCTTAAATAAAAAAGTGGGACCAAAGGACGGACGATGATCTTGCTTATAAACCGGCTCTTCTATATAGTAGTAAAATATAAGTATTTTAAGTATATTTATTTTAGTAAACATAACAAATAAATAACATGGCGGAATAGCAAATACAACAGTTCAATATCTAGATTACATCTCATGCTAATATAAAAAAAGAAAGAAAATTGTATGGTTTGGCTACTTAACCTTTTGAAGAAAAGCAATAATATGGGGTCTATGTTTTTTGTTGTACAATAATTTCATTTGTTTCCACTATTGGGTTGATACGCATGTGGCAATGAATCCATCATTATTGATTTAATGAGATACTTTGAAAATTACATGAATATTATTTGATTTTTTAATATGGGATCACTTTTTTTTTTTTTTGACATTGTTTGTTCTTTTAATATGGGATTCACTTCTTTTTTTCTTTTGATATTGCTTGATTTTGTTAATATGGGGTCAACGTTTTTTTTTTTCCGTGACTTTGGAGATGGTGGATTCCTCTTTTTTTTTTTTTTTTTTTTTTTTTTTAATATTGGTTTGTGTTTAATATGAGGCCCACACTTTTTTTTTTAATGGACTGACGACCAAAAAGTGAGCCAACCGGCTCTTCTACATAGTTAAAATGTTTAATATGAGGCCCACACTTTTTTTTTTTTTAATGGACTGACGACCAAAAAGTGAGCCAACCGGCTCTTCTATATAGTTAAAATAAAATAAAATGTCATTACTGCATTACTTTCATATGCAATCATTTTCACTTCCCATTGCTTCCAACCATTATAGTACCATGTTTGAGAAAAAACATTAAAAAGTCATTATAAATTAGTTGCTTGACCATATTAAATTTTTTACTATTTTATAAATGTGAAATTTAAACCATTGGTCCATGACCGTTGACTAGAAGCCCAACAGGAATAAAAAATATTTCCTCCTCTTAAATTGCCGTAAGATCATTTGTTATGTGCAATTAAGATTCAGAGTATGTTAATGAATCCATAAAAGTATGTTAATGAATCCATAAAATTACTTACCAGGATAAGAGGAAAAGTTCATCCAGATTGTTGAATAGAAAAATATGAATACTTTAAGAGGATAAAAAAATTGTTCCATAAAGAAAGATTTTTACTCATATAAAATTATACCTTATATGACTTCAACTTCACTGCTCATCCGCACTTTTATTTCTTTCGGCTACTCTAAGATCTTAGAATAAATAACTTAAAATAATGTTGAACTTAAGAAAGTAGTAAGACTCGACAAAAGGATAACAATCAGTCAAATAATTATGACTTAATCTCAAACTAATGAAGGTCCACAATTTCTTTTCCATATATTCTTGTATGGGATGTCATATAGTAATTCGAATATATTCTATGTACCGTTAATCTACCATAATTCCTTTACTTAAGACCTAGAATTTGTTAAGAAAATCACATAGATGAGTTTACATAGGTGTCAAAAGCAAAAAGGATAAATATGTGATGCAAAACAAAGCACTCCTTAAGATAAGATTGGCACCCTATCAGGGAACTCTACTACATAAGAACCATGATGACTGCAATTGCTATGAATTGTAGTGCTTCAATATTGGTATTAATTCAGTGGCGTACGTAGAATTTTCAATAAGCGATGTCGATATTCATAGAAGAAAGTATTTTGTCACATGTATAACATAAGTAAGACATATCTCTAGCCCATTGGTTTAGTTTAGTTTTAAGCTAGAAGAGGTCTTGGATTCAATAGTACTTAATCACAATTTTAAGCAAAAGATGTTATTTTTCCAAAATTGCTTTGGGTTTGCACATCAGATTTCACCTGATTTCACATAATTCTCCTTTGTCATAGTTGGGTAATAAAAACATAAATATGGCCTAAATGGAAATAGAAGTTCTACAAACAGCTACTAAGAGGAACAAGAATCTGTTTTACATATCTGTACAATCATATTACTCGTTACTTCTGATGAGGAAATTAAGTGAATTTTTCTTTACCTCATGTTTCATCAGTGTTTAGTAGAATTCGACTAACTCAAGAGCTCGGTGGACATGATACTACGACCTCCTGCTTTTAGATGATCCTTTGTTCTAAGAGTCACACTGGTCCTGCTTGGAGATGCTCCATGCATGGGAAATCTTGCAGGCTAACAAGTAGCACTAAAATCATCTTTACCCAATTTCTTATATTGTTTTTCAAATTTTGAATTACATGGGCCTAAAACTATTGTTTCTACTAGTGGAACTAACGTTTGAAGTACCACCAAAGGTCTTCACTACTAGGGGAGGATTTTGTATAATGTTCCTTCCACTTCTGAAATAAAATGGACTTGGAACTACTGTATCTAGTATTAGGACTATCAATTGAAGTATTATCAAAGTCTTCACTCCCAGGAGAGGATGGAGGCGAAACAAGATCTGGATCTCCCTGGCTATGTTCTGACGTCGCATATTCTAATATCAACTGTTTGGCCTTCTCTTCGGATCTTGGGCTAAGCCGTTTACTGACATCACTATCTAATATCTCTGCTTGAGCACTCCGAAGTTCATATCTAAAGCATGCAGTGGCCCAATGAAGATAGATTAGCTCTTCATCTTCAATGCATCTGTTCTTGTGCTGTCCTATTAGTTTCATAAGATCCTCACTCTTGACATTAATTACTTCTGCCCTCATCTTTGCAACGACATTACTCTGCAGCAGCACAGAAAAGAGAGTTCAGGAATTAGACTGAACCAGTCATTACACAAACCAGAAGCATCACTCAATCAAAATTTTCAGAATAGACATCCAACGGTTCAGCAGTCAGATTGGAACGCAAAGGAAACAGAAAAAATAACATCAAAACGGATATAATAACAGCAAACTAGAAAATGGGCCTATTTGAGTTGAGTATTCATCTGACTCAACCACCTCTGGAGGCTGCACAAAAGGGGAAAGTAAATTGGAATGTAAACCTCCATAAAGAACGCAAAGTGGGAAGGAAACTGTTGGATTCATTTCTATTAGAAACGAGAAACAAAAACAGAAAAGAATGGCCAAGATCTTCCACAAAATACAAGAGTAAGTGTAACAAGTATAAGGTGCTTGCAGTTGATTCTAAATTATGTTCTATACTTTTCACAGACTTGAACATAAGCATAAAACAAGGAAAGAAAAATGAACAGTAAAGATTGAAGATTGTCTTAAGTCTTCTACAGTTTACATAAAGAAAAAATATTAGAGAGGCTAACTATCTTACCTCAGTCATATTGGAGATAATAACTATTTCACCTGTCAAAATGGAGAAAGGCCAAATATCTTGTAGACCATAGGAATATTAGGAGATTAAATTATAGCGGTATATCAGGTTGTATATGCCTAGAATAAGCAGGTAATTTCACATTCCATACAATAATGCATATATTGAACTAGACCATACATTTAATTTAAAATATACTCATTTTTTGTCCTACTGTACCAGCAAAGTGTATGAGATATGCATGACAAGGGAAGCTAAAATATGCACTAGAAAAGAAAAAACAAAGAAATGAAGGCAAATAAGGAAGGAGCAGATAGCAGATGTATTTGCACTCACAGCCATATTGCTCGTATGATTATATGTCATATCTGATTCGTTGGTGGAAGCAACAGCAACTTCTTCATCTCCTTCACGTTTCATGTCAAAATATTGTACTGCAAGTGGCACACACCATTGAGGAGTCCGGAACCAAAATGCCCCCAAAAAAAATATTTTGAACCAAAATACTCCAACAAAAAAAAAATGTTACGAAAATACCTTTAGCGTAGTAATTTACGGCGCTAAAGCAGTTAACGGGGACGGTTCCGTTAACTGCTATAGCACAAAGAATTTACTGCGCTATAGTGTTCCTCTTTTTTTTTTTTTCGGCCCTTTTGGTTAACCCTTCTTTCGTTACACTTTTTAACGTACTTTGACCATAGATTAATCATGCTTCGGGACCCCGAAACTTCAATATTTTATATAGAACCCTACTTATTTTTGTGCGATTAATAAGGTAGGATCAATATATCAAGGATACACAAAAGTTCGGATGGCCGTTTTAGTGGTTGAAAAGTGCTCGAACGCCATTTTCGTTTGAAGGCTCGGTGACATTAGCTTGAAGTTCTTTACGAATACTTAAACTTGTTCATTAATAATTAATCAAAAGTTAGTCAAAATGACAAAGATTCATACAAATAAAAAAAAAAACTTAATTAAATTGCATCATTCATAACCTTGAGTAGATGAAAATACTTAACATACTAATATTCTTCAAAATAACAGCATAATGGTATATTAAACTTAAAACTAAAATCACAACATTTTTAATCATCATCAAAGTACAAGTCCTCAATATCGTCCTCAGAAAAATATTGGCGGTTTCTTAAGACACATCTTTTTTTCGCAGCGCTTAGTTCTCTACCGGTTGATGATGCTTGTTCTTCGCCAACTTTAGCATGTAAAATCTACATCGTCTTGCCAGCATTCTGTTGTTTTCTTTTCTAATCCTTTGCACGGCAAGCTCGCAAGTTTCTGGACCTACTTGAGGCATGGTTAAGGAGTACCTTGTTGGGATTGGAGCGTTGAGGTTTTCCAAGTCACGAACAAGACGTTCTGATTCGGCAAGCCGATGTGACCATTCTTGGCGTAAACCGCAATAATATTCCCGCGGATCTGAATATTTCACACTGCAGAAATCATCATTACGCTCTATAAGAAGGTGGGGATTTAGCTCATCTAATTTGAAATCACTGGTATCGCTCGAAAAACTGCTATGATTTGAACTCTCATCATCACTGCTATTTGGTTCTTTTGGAAGGAGTAAAGACCAAGCTGAGTTTCTACTACTCGACATTGAATATGGTGTAGTCTAATAACAAAAGAAAGGGCTACTTATATAGTTGCAAACCCCCAAGTACCCTGGGGGGGGGGGAGGGTCTTTATGACCCTACCTACTTACCTTATTGTAAGAAAAATATTAATCTTCATCGGACATTTCACAGTCCGAATCCCACTTGGATCTAAATCTTGTGCTACCATGTATACCATATTCTACCCTATGGTAACGTATTTGCATCCGATTGTTCTCTTCGCGAAAACGATTAAGAGCCAAATTAAACTCTTGTGGAGTTCCGCGAGGCATTGACATAGCACGTTTTTTTGGGCGTTTAAGCCCCATCGACGCTAACTTGTGCTCCAAAGGTCTTTGCCCTCCCTAACACGCCAATCCCACTCCTCTCTCATTTTATTATTGTATTCTCGATTGAATCTATCGTTAGGGTTATTTGAGTAATGAAAATCATCATCATCTAGTTCCCAGGTCCTACCCATTGCTTCAAATATGTTTGCTGGAGTGAACGATATAACACGACTAATATCTCTAAATTGGTCAAAAAATGACATAGTAACTCAATTTTGTGTGGAATGTTGTGTGGTTGGTAACAACTATTCGTCAAATTACGTTATATAAAGTTTGATTCAAATCATGACGTTTTTCTGTTTTACAGTTGAGGTGACAATATGGTGCAAGGTATAGCGCAAGTAAAATATCGTTATCCCGCATAACGCATTAAATTATTGCGTTATACATAACGTATTTTATATAAGAGTATGCAATTATCGCGCTTATTCTTGGAATCTGCCATAACGCAGTTATTTCATGCATTATGCAACTCTCCGCACTTAATTTGATTTGACGTAACACTGCAAGACACTGTAATTGCATGCATGCGTTGGTTCTATATTCAAACTTCAAATCTTATAAATACCGAGTTCGTATAAGGCAAAAAAAGCAAAAAATTCAAAGTTTCATCTAGTTTTTGCATTTTGTATTCCTCCTAAATTATTCAAAATATGGCAGATGTTCCAAGAATTAGAGTTTCTTTATTCTGGGACGGACAAATTATATTCGAGGAAAATAATTTGCGCTATGATTCTTCCCCAAAATACCATGTTAAGTTTTCACTTGACTTTAAATTCTCAAAACTACTCCAAGCCTTGTATAATAGACCACAAGTTAGTAGAAGTGATTTTGATCTAAATATAATTGAAAAATATCCAACGTCATTTACGCCGCAAGGTGTAACTAGTTATGGACAGTGGGTACATTCAAGACGATGATTCTTTGACTGATTATTTGAAGGCGCCTTATGATTATAGGAAATGCATAACTTTAAACGTCCTTGAAATGTATATGAGAAAGTCCCCATTAATCGACTTGAATTCATGGCTAGGGCTCCTCGGGAAGCCCGAAATAGACCTCGTCGGAAGCTCCGTCTATAATTCGTGCCGAAGTCACTCAAGCGGAACCTACTTATCAACACAATTACCCCGATACGAGTACCTATGAAAGCATTTTGACTAGCCAAATGCCTCGGATAGTTTAAGTCAAAGCAATTTGACGGCGTGGTAAATATTTATTTATTTATTTATTATTATTATTATTATTATTATTATTATTATTATTATTATTATTATTATTATTATTATTATTATTATTATTATTATTATTATTATTATTATGTGTAGTGGCACTTGAATGCTACTAATGATGTCGATTATATTATTTAGGGGTTATACACCTGATATGGATCATATCGGACGGTCTCCTCAATCGGGATGGATGAATCAGGTTGGAACATCCTCATCCTATCCAACAACTCAAAGCGATGGTCCTTTCTCAAGTTTCGGTGCAGTTGACTACTATCGGTACGTCTATTTTCTTAATATCAATAGTGTTATTTGATGTGTAGTAGTTAAAACACCCTAATTTCTTGTGTAGGGAGAATGTGGTGGTTGCACCAAATTATAGGCAAAGGCCACTCGCTATGGATGGTCCGGATTATCCGAATTATATAGTGACATCATCCAAATGATAGCGAGGAAATACCTAATGCGGAGGAAAGTGACGATGAGCAAAGTGACGATGAGATTGAGGTTGGAACTAATCCTCAACATCAAGTAGAACTCGTTGCAAGACATGATGAACGATCCGAACACGAGGAGGAACCGAATTCACAAAGAACCATTTGAACAAAGAAGAGTCGACTCCGGTTCGGCCCGCAAAGCCAATTTCAACAAAGAAGAGTCGACCCCGATTCAAAATGGCATTCCGACGAGATCCCCTATCTTGATCATCTTCAAGATCGCCCGTATGCCTTTGTCTTTACTAGGGATGATGATCATATTCGGTGAAGTTTGTGGAAAGAGTCGCCGGATCTTTTAAAACAAAAGGCTCATATTGAAAAAGGATGATTTTCACTTCGAAAAATCATTGCAAAGGGGCCGGTAAGATTTATTGCATCCAGGGGATGAAGGAGTTTAAAGTTGACGATTCCACACGAAAACTTTGGCGATTGGTCTGCAAGCGAAAATATCAAGGCTGCGAATGGATGCTCCGTGGTAAGGAAACTGCTGAAAAGATGTGGACTATTTGAAAGTTCTACACAAAGCACACTTGTGATATGGGTGACCTCCCAGATGATCATTGCAATCTAGATACTAATTTGATTGCGCGTGTATTAGTTGGCGACATTAGAGAAAACCCAAGGTATCTCCTTCGTCTAAGTTTATTTTATTTTTGGTGTTAATATAATGTTCCTTGTTGTTATATGCTGATATTTCAACTTTTTCAGGTACCCTATTAAAGATTGTATTAGAGCCGTCCTGAAAGTATATAGCAAAACTGTTACTAGGAGGAAGGCGTATCTTGGGCGTAGGCGTGCACATGAAATAGTCTTCGGCAATTGGAAGGGCTCTTTTAAGACGTTGCCGAGATACATGGCTGCTCTACAACACTTCAATCATGGTATTGTTGTTGAATGGAAGCTCAAATCGAAGCCCTGCGTGTGTCCGGAATATTTTTGATTTTGTGTTTTGGGCCTTCAAACCATGCATTGATGGTTTTGCTCATTGTCGTACCGTAATATCAATAAATGGAACACACGTGTACGGGAAGTATGACATAAAGTCGCTAATAGCAGCTTGGAATGGATGCAAATGGAGCTATATTCCCTCTAGCTTTTGCAATTGCAAGCTAATGAGAGCATTAGTACGTGGGGTATGTTTTTGGACTACTTAAGGCAACACGTTATTAAGGATCGCATGGGAATATGTGTGATATCGAACAGACATGCTGGCATATTGCACAATATGTTCAATTTGCAGGGTGGCACCACCCTTTGCCTACCATCGTTATTGTTTAAGGCATTTGAAGGCAAACTTCCAAAAGGCATATCGAATCCCGCACTTTGCAATCGGATGTGGGCGGCCGCAACAGAGCATCGGAGAAGAAGTTTAACCCGTGATGGACATTATTAGGCGGGCGAACGAGGAAGCCTTCCACCGGTTAAATGCAATTGATAAAGACAAATGGATATTACACTAGGACGAAGGTAGGCGATGGGGGTATGCCGACAACAAACAACTCGAGTCATTCAATGGCTTGTTGAAATCGCACGGGGACTACCCGTCACCGCAATGGGCGAGAATGACATTTAAGAAGGTGTCAGGAGCGGTTCGTCAAGAGATCAAAAGAGGCCAAAGCACATGCAAAGCAAGGTCTAAGATGGATGCCAAAACCGACAAAACTGTTCGAGTACCACAAATATAAGGCTCGTAAACATGACCGGATGGAGTACAACCCCGCAGCGCATATTTGAACTCACAACAAGTGTGCACCAAGGTAAAGGAGGTAACGTCCACACAATTTGTGAGATTCCAAGAACATGCACATGCGGCAAGTGGCAATCATATCACATGCCATGTTCTCATGCCTTCAAGTGTTTTATCACAATGGGAAAGAACGCCTCCCCGTACATGGCTGAGGAATATACGGTTGAAAATTATGCAAGAACGTATGCTGGAAGGTTCTACCCACTTGGTAGTGAGAGTTATTGGCCACCGGATCCATTTTCAATGGTTGCAAATAAAGCATTTATCCGTAAATTCAGAAAGAATGCATACTCGCGTATTCATAATGAAATGGATGTTCCACCGGGGAGATACACTCGAAAATGCTCATTTTGCAATTATGTTGGTCATGATAAGCGCAAGTGTCCCTAACGGCATGGTGGTCAAACTACATCTCGTGGTGGAGGAAACTTTCGTGGTGGAAGTACCTCTAGCGGAGGTGGCACATCTCGCGGCGTGGCGGAAGATCAACTCAAGGGCATTAATTGATGAATGTTTTTTAAGTTTTTTTCTTACTTTGATGATTGTATTTTTAAAAGTTTGGGTTTCTTATTAATGAACAAGTTTAAGTATTTTCATCTACTCAAGGTTATGAATGATGCAATTTAATTAAGTTTTTTTTTTTTTTTATGAATGCTGCCATTTTGACTAACTTTTGATTAATTATTAATGAACAAGTTTAAGTATTCATAAAGAACTTCAAGCTAATGTCACCGAGCCTTCAAACGAAAATGGCGTTCGAGCACTTTTCAACCACTAAAACGGCCATCCGAACTTTTGTGTATCCTTCATGTATTGATCCTACCTTATTAATCGCACAAAAATAAGTAGGGTTCTATATAAAATATTGAAGTTTCGGGGTGGGCCTGAAGCATGATCAATCTATGGTCAAAGTACGTTAAAAAGTGTAACGAAAGAAGTGTTAACCAAAAGGGCCGAAAAAAAAAAGAAAAGAGGAACACTATAGCGCAAGAATTACTGCGCTATAACAGTTAACGGAACCGTCCCCGTTAACTGCTTTAGCGCAGTAAATTACTAGGCTAAAGGTATTTTCATAACATTTTTTTTTTTTGTTGGGATATTTTGGTTCAAAATGTTTTTTTTGGGGGCATTTTGGTTCCGGACTCCACCATTGAGGTCCAATATACATAAAAAGAAAGACAAAGAAAACGAACACATGCAGCCAAGCTCTCTTAAATCTCATGAATTTTACATACCTCCAGTATTGCAGGTACGGACAACAAGAATTTCATTTCCATAGCTTTGTTCTTCTTCTAGAACTTCCTCTGCAGAAGTGAAGGAAGCTTGGCTACAGTAATGCAGTTCAATCAATTCTAATGTGGGAATATCTCCAATCTCTGTAGGAACCTCCTCCAAATAATAGCAATGCCTTAGGATTAGACACTCAAGGCTAGGAAGACTATCACTGGTTGCTTCCTAGTGCACCAAGTTCGTCATGAAAATGTGTAGCAACTTGAGTTTCATGAAGCCTCCTTCATTTAGATTCCAATTTCTCCCCTGGAAAGCAAATTTTTTTAATCTGAGCACCTTGAGATTGGGTATGTTACCAAGCATAGTCATATCCTCCCATAGAAGATGTGTTCCTACAAGAGTCAAACTTTTGAGGTTTGTTGGAAAAAAAACCTGTAGCGGAGCACACAACTTTTGGAAATACTCTACAGAAGATGGAATTGCGAGATGAATTCTTAGCTTCTGGAGATCAGCTAAGGAGACAAGACTACCAATAAATTTAGACCATTAATGATGATCTGGATGGATCAAAACTCCCAATTTCTGTACTCTAGGGACTGCTGAAAAGATTTCCTTCCAATTGGAATTAGCAGTGCGTATCGAATCAACTGTTTCTAAGTTTTCAAGACCCAAGAAATTATGTGTGATAGAAGGGGCATGCACACACATTCCCCCAGGATTGAAATGTCTCAAACTTGACAACTTCCAAACTTCCTGCGGCAGGGATAATTGATTTGTAACTGGAAGAACAATCAATGTTTGTAGATTCCATAGGTTGGATATTGATGCTGGAACATCGGTACCAGTGGTACAAGCAACATATCTCAACTGTACTAGTTGTGTTATCTCACTTGGAAAACATGAAAAGCGAATACTTTCAAGATCCAGTACCCTTAACAGTTGAAAACGAGAATTGATCTTTTTGCAGCATTCAGGGTCCTCTAGATAAGTATTGGGTTCGCCCAAGCACAAGATGGTACGAACTGAATCCAAACTATCTTTCTCTAGTCCAAGATTCTTGTTTTGTAAATCATCTGGATGCAAACATAATCGCCGTATAACCTGCTTACCTTCAGGAGACACTTTGAAATATTTACCCTTTACATGAAAAAACTTGGCAGCTTCTCCCTCTCTCAAGCATAGAAGTCGAACAAGGTCATGAATTCTACAACTTCTAATTTTGCCACTGGCCCCACTTCTACTAACAATGATCAAACTTCTGCTAACTAGATCCACTAAACACTCTTCCGCTACCTCTTCCAACTTTTCATGACTAGTTGTTTTCAAAAAACCTTCTGAAACCAAAATCCTAATCAACTAATCCGCATTAATGTCTGCATCTTCTGCAAAAAGCCCCATATAAAGAAAGCAAGCTTTTAAGCTGCAAGGCAAGTAGTTGTAACTCAAAGCCAATATTGCTAAACACTGCTCAGAGGTTGAACCTACATGTGAAATCACATTTTCTGCTGCTTTTTTCCAATCATCATATGTCTTAGGAATCTTAGAGAGAAGCCCAGCAACGACTACAGCTGAGAGAGGTAATCCTTGACACTGTTGTGCTATCTGCTTCCCAATTTCTTCCAGTTGAGGAGGACAGTCTTCCTTCCCGAATACCTTGTCAGACAGTAAATTCCAACTACTTTCAGAATTAAGGAAAGGCACATGATGAGGAGGGCAACCATTACTAGCAGAATCAGCTACTTCCAAAAGCCTAGTAGTTATTATTATTCGACTTCCATTATTATCATCAGGAAATGATCTAATAACATGGTCCCAGGCTTCTATGCTACATACATCGTCCAAAACTATCAGATACCTCCTGCATTTCAATTTTCTATACACTAGCTCTAATAATTGGTCATAGGTCTTTCCGTGATATATTAACTTTGCACCGGGAGTAACAAAGCTTAAAACATCTAAAAGCATTTCTCTTGCATCGTATTCTTGAGAAACAATAACCCACGAAGAAACATCAAATCGACAAACAATTGATGGATCGCTAAAAATTATTTTGGCAAGAGTTGTCTTACCAATACCGCCCATGCCAACAATTGAGACAACATTCAGCTCCGATGCTTGCCCTGTGAGTTGATCTCTTATGTTGCTGAAGACATCCTCCATTCCAACAAGAGTAGTTTCCTCATCCAAGACATGCCCTGATGAGCGGAGAAGCGAAGCATTTGTTGATGGCAGTTCTTTGATATGTTGGTAGTCATTCTTGAATTTCACCACCTGCTCTTGTATGGAATCCATTATTTTTCCTATTTGCTGCAACTCATCATAAAGCTTACAACAAGTGCTGTATTGATTGTCTCTATTGTCAGCCAAATGGATTCTTCTTAGACACAATTCAACTGTATCTTCTGCTTTAAGTCCTGCATCTCTAATCTTTTCTTCCAAAAAACTTCAATGCTTCTTCGTCATTGATCCGTCCCATGTCCTCAAGGAAAGTTTGCAAGAAAGTAAGTGTTCCATAAAGAGAATCAACAGGTCCCCTAATATTTTTAGAAATCAAACTTGGATTAAATTTCAAGACTTGCTCCAGACTTGTCATAAGTGAAGTTACAACAGCATGAGCCATCTTTCTCTCTCTCTCTTTCAAGATTTGTTTGTGTATGCACATATTAAGGAAAATGTGTCTAATTTCCTCCTTCTCAACCAAGTAGTACAACCTCCTCAGTCCCAAAATAAGTGTGGCTTTAGCTCTTTTTACATCCATTAAAAGAACAATAAATACAAGGTGTCATTTACTAAGTTGCCTCTATTTATAAGTTGTTTTTGAAAATTGAGCACCGTTAAGAAAAAATAGTTCTTTAATGTAAGGATATAAGTGGATCGGAGGGGATAAATATTTTTTGCTAAAACGATACTTATTTTGGGACGCACGAAGTTTTTTTTGCTTCCACAGCAATACAAAAGCATCATAAATAGTCAACTGCTTGCATTTTTTAGAAGCACGAGAGCGTAATTTAAGGCTATATAAGTTCATAAAGAGGCTATAATTTAAGGCTATATAAGTTCATAAAGAGGCTCGTGCTACCCATGTGAGAGTTTTTTAATACAGGAATCTTGACTTCATTTTTTATTTCTGTATATGCAATGCATTTGACTATTTAAGGTTTCGAAAACTATGCAGGAATAAAGTAATCAAACAAAAATATTGTTGATTTTTAAATCATACCCTAAAGTAATTCCGCTTTGGGGGCAAAGCAACATTAATTGATTGCTCAGAAGATCAACTAGCAGAGGTTCAAAATCAGCTGGGCTGTGAAATAATAACTATTGTAGTATCTTAGATGCTTATCTTAAATACATGTCTACAAGTCCTAGATTCTTGTTATAAAAAATGTGTAGAGCTCTAAAATTTTAGATACTTGTAGAAGAGAATAGAATTGTCTAGATCGTTTTACTTAGGAACATGTCTAGCTAGCATCATCTCTACACAAGTATAAATAAGTGTGATCTTAGTCACTTATAACCAAATTACTTCAAAGTCATTCAAGTCAATTCAAAAGTCTTCTTTCATGACAAAGTTCATCTGAGTTAACGATCTTGAGCTAGTAGAAGATATTCAATTTAATTTTTCTTCTGCTATATTCGCTACAAATATTCTGAATAATTTATCTCGACACCTCCTCCTAGAACTCACTAAAAATGGTGAAAACGAATTACAGAGACCAGTGAATAAGAAGTTTGTCTTCCCCTATTAACAAATTATTATGGATATCGTAAAATTATAGCTCAAATCTTGTACTCGATCGGCTCAATACTCACGAGTAGAGTTATTTATGGTCGGTTTTGTTCTGTTTTTATCAAAACCAAACTAATTATATTGCTATGGTTGGTTTGGATTTCACAGTTTTGTCAAAAAAAAAAAGAAAAAAAAAAAAGATTTTCTTTTGACAAATCCATACATCCTATGGTATTTTTTTGGGTAATCTAACACTTAAAAGACACTTTTTACAAATATTAATGACTCTAGTAGCAAGGTACAATCCAAAATCCTCTTGAAACCCATTCCCTTTGATCTTGAAGAGGAGAACGAATTTCCTCTTCACTGGTCTTTATTATTTGGATGCATCTTTTTGATCACCGAGGTTTTGGAGGAGTAATCTAGTTTATATAAACAGTGATTGCCATTAACGGTAAAAAATATTTGAATTTTATTTCTGTGTCTGCACATTTGGAGCTACTAGTTTTTGGAAACGTGCGTTGCACGTTTGTCCCCCATTATTATATAAAATATTGATAATTTTAAAAATGTTAAGTTATAGAATAGGAAATGCTGCAATTAATTAAAAGTGTCGATTTTACCATTTAAATTTTATTCATTAAATAAAATCCATAACAGCGGGGTGGTGTATTTTTAATCTATCAGAAAATGTCTGAAGCTAATTAAGATAATATAACATTTGATTATATGAGTATGTTGATGAATTCATGCTCTAAATTTAATAAAAGCATGTAAAATAGTCTTAACAAAATTAGACAAGAACATGAAGAAATATATATGTCAACAAAACCTGCAAATAGAGCATAATGACTATACATTTCTCTTCGTCCCAAGCGTCCAAATGTAGGATTATTTGTTCTGATATAAAAATACTTTCTCAGAAGAAGCAATGAAATAAAATCATATAGAATCTAACTTGCATTCACTAATTAAATATTTCGCTTTACTCAGCCAAGTACTCACAATTACACATCAAATTTTAAATCTCGTAGCCTTCAAATTCAAAGAAGATAACAGTAAAAGAATCAAATACAAAAAACATAAAATGAAATTGAAGTTGTAACACCACAACAGTACCTCTAAATTCTATAATTTAAATGGATTGACAATTGAAACGTTAATTAGGATACATACATACAAACACAAACAAAATTCATACATTTCAAACCCCCAAGCAATAATAGAAAAAGCACATAATTAAGCAGAAGATAAATGAACAAATATAACAAATAGGATACATGAAGAGTTCATCTGGCAACATAATATTTGGCCTTGAAACGACAATAATGCTAGAACTCCAAATTTGGTAAAACGTACATAGCAAATATACCAATGTATGAATAAGGCCTTCTAAATTTCCATTGCCCAACACCTTGATAATCAAGATGATAACTCATTTGTTATTGCCAGCAAATAACCAGTGATGTTATTGTAAATCAATGGGAAAAAAATATTATTTTCACATGGCACACGATTCACAGAAAAATGTTGTGAGGTAATTGTACTTATAAGCCAAAACTTACATTTATGGATTGTGCAAAAATATCAAAAGGCACGCTAATGAAAGGTCAATTAACTGATTTACTTCATAACTGTTACAAGTGAAACAAACACGATACATTAGAGAAACTTTAATTTCAGAATAACTATTAATAACTCCACTAACTTTTAAGTGTGTATTTACTGTTAGAAGTTGCAGCATACAACTCCAAATGCCAACCAAAAGATGGAAACGTACATATATTTATATATATATAATTAAATTAAATAACTCTTTATTGTCTTGCTATTTGTAACTTACAATTGAATATTAGTCTATAGGGAATTTATAATATATATTTACATATTTGTACAATAATATGAACTGAATATGTGAGATAAAAAGGTAAAATGGCCGATTAATTACTTTTGAAGGATATTTTCGTAATCCAACTTTGATGCTTGGGGCTTCTCACTTTTAATATATTATTATATTATTATTATTATGATATGATGATTATGATGATGATGATACTGGTAAAATGAATTGTTACTATCACCAAGGTGCAACAAGTTGATTCTTAATATTTGCTGCATTGCTTCCCATGTTTTCAATGTTTTTGGTTTAGTTTTACAATTTCCAGTCCTCTTGCAATACTCCAAGGAAGTATGAAATATGGAAATCAATAATCTTTGTTGAAATATTTTATTCCTGCTTTATTTTCTATACATTGGCTAGTTAAATGCAAATACATAAATAAATTAAGAAATTACGCAACAAGTTGACTGTTAGTTGATGTTTTTGTATTGTTGTGGCAGCCGGCCAGAACCCCAAAACCCAAGAGTAAACACCAATAAAAAAACTCGTAGAAACACTTAGGGGTCAATTGGTTCATGGGAAGTTTGAGATTAAATTTATACTTTATTTGGCTGAAGGTTTAACTAATTCCATAAATTATAACTTCAACCAAACAAAGTATAAACTTGATCTCGAACTTAATCCTGGAAATATCCGACCTTATCCCGTCAAACTTGGTGTTATTTATCCCACCTGGGAGGTGGAATCAAATAAGTCCAAAGATCATAATTCCAGGACTACAATCCTGGGATAACTTAGTCAGCGAACCAAAGACCCCTTAGGTTATTTCCAAAGTATTTTGCTGATTAATTGCTTTCTTGGTTTAAAGCATACAAACAGATCTGAGGGAAAAAGATGGCTCATGCTGTTGTAACTTCACTTATGACAACTCTGGAGCAAGTCTTGCAATTCAATCCAACTTTGATTTCTGAAAACAGAGGACCTGTTGATTCTCTTTATGGAAAACTTTCATTCTTGCAAGCTTTCCTTGAGGACATGGGAAATCAGATCAATGATCAAGAAGCTTTGACCGTTTTGGAGAAAAAGATTAGAGATGCAGTGTTTAAGGCAGAAGATAATGTTGATTTGTGTCTAAGAAGAATACATACTGATAACAATCAAGACGCTGCTAGTCATAAGCTTTATGACGAATTGCAGCAAATAATAAAAATAATGGATTCCATACAAGAAGAAGTGATGAAGTTAAAAAATGATCACCAACATGTCATAGATCAACCACCAACAGTTCCTTTACCTCTCCGCTCATCCGGGCCTGTCTTGGATGAGGAAAATACTCTTGTTGGGATGGAGGATGACTTCAACATCATAAGAGATCAACTGATCCGTCATGAACGGGGGCTGAATGTTGTCTCAATTGTCGGTATGGGAGGTATTGGTAAGACAACTCTTGCCATAACACTTTTCAATGATACATCAGTATTCTGCCGCTTTGATGTTTCTTCATGGGTTACTGTTTCGCAAAATTATAATGCAAGAGAAATGCTTTTAGACATTTTAAGTTTTCGTAATCCAGGTACAAAGGCGATGTATAGCAATATGAGTGATGACCAACTGTTAGAGCAAGTATATAGAAAATTAAAACGCAAGAGGTATCTGATAGTTTTGGACGATATATGGTGTATAGAGCCTTTTGACCTAGTTAAGAGATCATTTCCCGATGATGAAAATGGAAGTCGAATAATGATAACTACCAGGCTCTCAGAAGTAGCTGATAGTGCTAGTAATGGTTGCCTTCCTTATCACATGCCTTTTCTTAATTGTCAAAGTAGTTGGAATTTACTGTCTGATAAGGTATTTGGAAAGGAAGACTGTCCTACTCAATTGGAGGAAATTGGTAAGCAGATAGCTAAACAATGTCAAGGATTACCTCTCTCGGTTGTTGTCATTGCTGGGATCCTTTCTAACATCAATAGGACATATGATGATTGGAAAAAAGTTGCTGAAGATGTGAACACCCATGTAGGTTCAATCTCTGAGCAGTGTTTAACAATATTGGCTTTGAGTTACAACTATTTGCCCTGTAACTTAAAAGCTTGCTTTCTTTACTTGGGCATTTTCCTCGAAAATGCAGAAATCCCTGTCGATAAATTGATTAGAATTTGGGTTGCTGAGGGTTTCCTGAAGACAATTATTCATAAAAATTCGGAAGAAGTTGCAGAAGAGTGTTTAGAAGGTCTCGTTGGAAGAAGTTTGATAATGGTTAGCAGAAGACGGGCCAGTGGAAAAATCAAAACATGCAGAATTCATGACCTCCTTCGGCTATTATGCTTGAGAGAAGGAAAAGCTGAGAAATTTTTTCATGTCATAAGTAAATATTTCGAAGTTCCCCCAGAAAAGATGGAGATTCAACGCCGAATATGTTTGCATCCAGATGCTTTAGAAAACTGGTATCTTGGCATGGAGAAAGGTAATTCAGGGCCAGTGCGTACCATGTTGTACCTGCGTGAATCTCATACTTTCAAATTTGACTACCAGTGCTACAATATAGTGAATTCTCATTTTCAAATGTTAAGGGTATTGGATGTAGAAAGTATTCCCTTTTCAAATTTTCCGAGTGCGATACCACAACTAGTACACCTGAGATATGTTACTTGTACCACTGGTACCGAAGTTCCTGCATCAATATCCAATCTATGGAATCTACAAACGTTCATTGTTCATCCATTTGTATCTCAATTCTGCTTGCCTCTGGAAATTTGGAACATGTCAAGTTTGAGGCATTTCTATCCTGGGGGAATGTATATGCCTCTTCCTCCAAAAGAACAGAATTTCTCGGGTTTAGAAAACTTGGAAACACTGGATTCAATATCTGTTGCTAATTCCGATTGGAAGGAGATTTTTGCAGCAATCCCTAAAGTAAAGAAGTTAGTTGTTTGCTTACATCCAGGGCGTAATATGACGTCTAAACTTTTTGACAGTCTCATCTCTCTAGTTGATCTCCAGAAGCTAAGAATTCATCTAGATATCTCACCTTACGAAAATTTTTCTGTAAGGCTGCCAACTCCGTTGTGGGACGTATTCCCGACATTCTTGAAGAGTTTGACACTGGTTGGAACGCGTTTACTATGGGAGGATATGACTACGCTTGGTAACTTGCCCAATATTGAGGTGCTCAGATTAAAATGTTTTGCTTTCCAGGGGAGAAACTGGAATCTAAATGAAGGGGGTTTCGGGAAACTGAAGTTGCTACAGATTAACAGAACAAATTTGGTGCACTGGGAAGCAAGCAGTGATAGTCTTCCTAGACTTGAATTTCTAATCCTAAAGTATTGCTGTGCATTGGAGGAGATTCCTATAGAGATCGGAGACGTTCCCACATTAAAACTAATTGAGTTGCATGATTGTAGCGAAGCCGCTGCCACTTCTGCAGAGGAAATGCTACAAGAACAACAAAGTTTGGGAAATGAAGTACTTGTGGTCCGTTCCTACAACACGGGAGGTAAGTAAACATCATCACGTGCTTAATCGGCTTTCGCGGGTGCATTGTTTTGCTTTGTCTTTAACCTTTATTATTACTTCCTCATATGATATAAACCAGTAATACAGTGCAAGGGCAAATATGTCTTTCTAGTTTGCCTTCATTTGGGTTTTTTTTTTTTTTTAATATTTCATATGCTTTTCTAGAGCAAAAGCAGATAACAAAGACAATACGTTGTTTTTACAGTTGTAAGAAAATAATAACAGGGCAAGAACAACGATTGTGTACCTTTCAATTGCAGCGGAAATTGTTGAACTCGCCACCAAAAAAAGTTACCCCAAGTCGAACTTTGATTCACTAGGAAACAAAGTTTAATTACCACAAACTAGATGTCTTTTGCGTGGAGAATTTAAGACTGCTGGAGAAAGGAGTTTTTGGAAGAACTTCCAAAAATAATAATACAACACTCAATTGCACATTCATTCCTCAAATAATGTAGTGGTAGTTTTTCTTTAGGAGTTCAGAAAATACTACAAAAAAACAGCCTAATTGCGGGGGTTATTTTTAAGGTTTGCAGCGGTTAAAAACCCCCGCAATATGTTGTTGCGGCGGTCGACAAAACCCCCAAAATAACAGTTGCCGCAATCAATTAGCAGCGTTTTTTTGCTGACCGCCAGAACTAAAATAGTGGCGGTTGTTGACCCCCGCAATTCTAAAATTGAATCTTTTTAAAATAATTATCAATTACGGATTGTGGCGGTTTAAAACCTCCGCAATATTTTTTTTACTTTGTTTTTTATTAGCTTATATTTAAAGGTCCTGGCAGTCATAACCCCCGCAATTCATTGAATTTTTATAATTTATATATTATTGACAGAATCACTAATTAAGATGTAAATCATAATCAAAGCAAAAAAGCATTCATAAAGTTTAAGAGATATCGATAATATATCGTAAAATCACAAAATGTTATCATAAAGTATTATCATTAGTTTTGCAACTAAATTGTTAAGTAGCATCATCAGACTCAAAAACTAAATTTAAACACAATACACACTTCAACGTTCTAATATCTGTTCCTACCACACAGTTACAATGAAATCAACGGTTGTCACTAGGATTACTATCACCGCATGATCTTCTTGCATCCATGGGCGAAAGGGATCCACTAGCCGCATCACTTGGCTGCATAATGAAAACCACATAAACATAGTGTTAGCTACTAGAATTAAATAATTAGTTGATCAAAATCCATATGATTAAATTCAAAAACTCTAATCCACTAATTCATCCAAATCTCACTAGAACCTTAGTTCGAACTTCAAACTATAAAAGGAGAAAACTTAGCTTTGTTCAAAGCGCACAATTAACCATATAGAAGACCAAAAAAAATAACGATAACAAACTCAATGCAACTAAAGTAATATGGCGATTCAGGACATGAATACCCCAGCTCAAGCTTGCTGGATGGTGAGACAAATCTTGGAAGCCAAAAACACACTAGCTCTATTGCAGACCAATTTTCACGACAAACATTGCATATATATGCAAGCTCTATTTCTGGTCATTTTTTTGGCAGCAACATTAGCAATATTAACTTTCCTGGTAAGCTTCCATCTGTTGGAACTTCTCTAGCCACATCTTCCAGTGATATTCTTTTTGTTATGTTTTCGCTATAAGCAAACTAAGATGGCTTTCCCACTTTGTGCTCGAGTTGGTATCCAAATATTAGAGTATGGTAGATGTTAGTATAAAGTTAGTCCCTCATCCATTAAATAAGAGATGTTAATTGTATTTCACACCTATTTATAGATGTGTCTTATATTCTCTTATCACCAAGTCTGACCAAGTCTTTAATATATTTATCTCTTTTACTTCTTCAAGGAAGAGAAATAGATACTAATTCTAACTTGAAGGAGATAAGTTAATACCTTTCGAAACAAAAGGTAACATAAAAAGGTGTCCTCGGAAGCTAACGAGTCTCTAGAATAATGTCAAAGTTCAAAAGCCTTAGCATATTTGATAAGTCAAAGCTACGTTTCCAACTCCACAGCTGAAGTGTGAAGATCAACCTAACTTTTCTGGTAACGCTTACCATCTCCTAAAGATAGCAAGGCTCCAAGTAGATTGATGTAGCACATATCTAGGTCAATGAAAATTGACGTAAATTTTGAAATTTACTGCAAAATCCATTTAAAGGGAAGCAGAAATGATTGGGTAAGCAAAAACCAGGAAACTAATTTCAAACTGGAATATTGTCAGTCTCAGAAACAACAAATACATTGTAGTAAGAATTTTCACAACTCTACTATAACTTTGCAAGTCCTAGATCAGATGCAGATATACTTTGTTGGAGCAGTCGAACAATATTGGTAACGTATACAAGTCAGTGAAGCCAATAATCACTAGCAACTGCTAACCTAAAGCCACTCTACTCTATCTTTGTTAACAGACAAATTTAAATGAAAAAAGAAATAAAGAACTTTATTTACCGTTGTAGGAGGAACCGCTGAAGGATAAGCAAAGAACCCCGCAAACTGTTCTGGTATCGTCCCTTCTTTCATTATCATATATGCCTTGAAAGCATTCATCATTTGATCATGAGCATTCATCATTTGCTTATGGTTCTGTTGACATTGGGACGAGCATGAACCTTCACTACTTGAAGCACTTGTACCACCAAAATGAGGTCTTACTTGTTTAAAAACTCTATTGGGGACAGGTCCTAATCCCAAGCACCTCACCCTTCCAGAGTGCTCTTCTCCTAGCACCTTGCCGACGGCATCATTTCGCGAAATTTGAGACTCGTCCATGGTGCTTTGGCTTAAAGCTAACTCAATTTTTTCCTACATATACAAAAATTATTGTCAATAAACCAATAAGAATGCATCAAATTAAAAAAGAGTGTTCTGGTTTGCATCAAATTAGAAAAGAAAGAACTTTGCTCAGTTTATATGTTATTGTATGTTCTCAGTTCATGTTTGATCTTGAAGATATATGAAGATGACTTCAATCCCTAAGTCCAATACTAATCACATGTATGTAAGAAAATTACTCAGAAAAGTATACATCCCTAAGTCCAAGACTAATCACTTGAAAGATGCTCTTGATCAGGACAAATTAAAATAAGTAACTTCAAACAACAAAATAGAGAGCATGGAATTTGAACCAAAGAAAAAAATGAGTTAACAATTAATATGCTAGAAATCCAGTTGAGTCATTTTCTCTTTTTTCCCTTCTCTTTCTCTTTCTTGCTCATCTTTTCCCCGTTCACACTCACATTTGTTGTATGAATTTTAAAGTCCATGCTAATAATACTTTGATTTACCATAACTCTCCTAAAAAGTTCAGTAATTCAATTTTGTCACTGACGGGCTTACTGGAGAATACAAAACAGAGCTTTTTTTTTGGTGAATTTTCATATAGAATTGGATATCACTTTTAATTTTTTCATTTTTGATCTGCCTTCCTAAAGCAACTGGATTTAGTGAGGTAATAAACTACTTCCTTTATGTTTTATCCTTTAAGCAGTTATTTAGATTAAGAATGTGTTCACCCTCTTCCCATCTCGTATTTCCTTATTGAAACAAAAAAACAGAGAAGTTTGTAAACTTGGATGAATGCTACATGATTTTTCCCTCTCAATTATGATTCTGTAGCAGTTATTCCTACTATTTAGGAATAGTTGTATTGGTTGTCATCTAATATGGACTAGAATGAGCAGTTTAGATTTAAGAAGTTAAAATAGTGCCCAAAAGAACAAAAATATGTACACATAAGTCAAGAGGCAAACAAACTGCAAGAAAGTGAAACTAAGAAATATATTTATCTCCAAAGGGCACACAAACAATTGTCTTTCCAACAATGAGAAATCCAAAACAAACCTTGCACCTAACGAGAAGTTTAGCGCAGAAGATAAATACGACAATTTCAAACTGCTACACAAATGAATATCAAAAACAAACTTCAGAAACCAAAAAAAAAAAAAAAATTACAGAATCATTTAGGGACAAGTGAAGCCCTTTGGAGCCAACTATCACTAACACCACAAGAAATTCACAAAAACCTCTAAATCCTAAAACACACACACATAAAAATCTTTAAAATATGTAACATATGAAAATAGAACTCCACAAACAGAAGTAAAGGGTGCTCGAAAAATGTTTCATTTGACAAAATAAGGCCAACAACTCCAATCACTATCACCACAAGAAATTCACTAAAACTAAAACACAGACATAAAAATCTATAAAATATGTAACAAATGAGAATAGAACTCCACAAACAGAAGTATAGGGTGCTCGATAAATGCTAAATTTGACAAAGTACCACTATCACCACAAGAAATTGACGGAAACCTCCACGGCCTAAAACCTCAAAGGCATAAAAATCTTTAAAATATGTAACAAATAAGAACAGAACTCCACATAGTGAAATCTTGCTGCAAACATTGAGAAGTAAGTTAAGTGAAATCTCTATTTTAGAGTTGCAGATACTACATCACCAATATTCAAACACCACCAAAGTTAAGTGAACTATACCTGCAGCTTGGTCTACTAGAATACAATATAGAATTATAAGATTAGTGCAGATTTAGCCACACCTAAAAAATATGCTTTGCGACATAACATAATTTCTACAAAACTTGAAGGTGCATAGAATGACGATTTGAGAAATAAGCAGCATCGACTAAGTTTGAATGTCTCATTATGGTTGTGAGCCAACAGAGACAAGCTATAAAAGCTCTAAAACTGAAGCTTTAATTAATTAATCTGTTTAGAGGATTTTAGGTTAAGAAAAGGAGTCAATATACAATAGCGACACACCAATTCAACAAAGAAATCTAAAATAAACAGAGAAAACCCACATCCAATAGATAGTACCCAAAAAACCCGCGGAAACAGATTTACAAGCCATTCAAAAATACACAAATTACAGATTACACAAACCCAAAAATAGGGAAGATGAAAGACCCATTTGTAGAAATAACTGTAATTGAAGAGATACCTGTCGATTTCTATGCCAGAGTGAGTGATAGAGACGCCTTAGCCACTGCTAAATCAGGGAAACCGAAGAAAATGAGGGCAAAATTCACACAAAAAATTCAATTATGAGAAAATTAAAGTACAAGGAAGCACGAAATTTGAGCTAATCTCTCAAAAGGAAGCATGAAATTACCTTGAGGGAAAAAAATAGTGAAAGACGGAGCTTTTTGAGAAAGGGGTTTTGTTATTGTGAAATGGGTTTTGTTATATTCAGAGAAAAAGAGGCAAGTGAAAAAAAGTGTGGGAAAAATGCGCGCTAGTTTTTTTTTTTTTTTTTAGATGGAGGAGGTTTTAAACCGCTGCTAGTTTCTTTTAATAATGTCGGTTATATAAACCCCCGTTATTTAATGAGATTTGCGGGGGTTGGAGCTGACCCCCGCTATTAAACCCCCGCAATTAGGCTGTTTTTTTGTAGTATAACTGCCCTAGGCAACTCCCTACATGTTTATCTAGTTTAAATGGGCCGGGTCAGTCCACATGGGCGACCTGCCCAAAATGAATAGCCAACATCTCCCACTTCGCACATGGTGGACTAGACCCAAGCCAACACCATGTTAGCAACACAAACAATTCATACGACAAATAGTTCGAGCGACTTACGAGCATCGAGAGCTATACAAGAGCTCTTTGTAGGAATCTAACCACATGCGGAAAGAATTCACTACTAACATGAGGATCTTATTATTTGCAATACCCCATACATCATCCGTTACAATAGTAGCTAGTTATCTGATCCCTTGTCCTCTAAAGAGGTGAACTCGAGTTTATGTTTAACTTTATATCCACAATTACACTTGACACTCTTATGGTAAGTGCAATGGCCGGCCTATGAATATAAGTTAAATTAGTAATATTAATTGTCTTTCCTTTCTACTCAAATCTATTTGTTTCAGATCAACTGCTTTCCTAGACATGCACTGTATTGCCAAATCACGCATGGCTATTAGTGACATGCTAAAGTAGCAACACTGATTGAAACTTCAAGAAATAGTCAAAGGCCAAAGGGCATTCCAATGAAAAGTTAATGTAACTTTTCGGGGTCTCACACAATGAAGTAGGGATCCATTCTCTATTAACCCATTGGTCGCTAAGCACACGTGGTATGAAACACGTGCTACGGCGTTCTCACCTTATATTGGCGCGTGTGTCTAATTCTTTATTTTTCCAACACCGTACAGATCTTGATCTAGACACCTCTAGATGCCTGACTCGAGCTTCTCTCTTCAATGATCCTCAAATCCATCTTCTTAGAGAAACTCATATCTGGCTTTCAAAACAAGTCATAACATGATGGTAGAACTTATCTCTTCACGTTCCTCGACGTAAAAGGCTATTACTCATGTGAGAGAACCAATCTCGCGACTTGTTCGACACACTTTATCAATAAAATTACATCATCACATGCATATAAGATATGAACATAAATTCAAGAGTCAAATATTGATGAAAATATTGTAACAATCAAGTCATTTTACAATACAGAAATATAATCATATCCTACGCAAACTTAGAGCCATAAGATGTTTCTCAAATAGGTCTCTAGATATCGCCTTTGTAAAAGGATCAACTATCGTTTCTTCGCGTAGGTATGTATTGTAAAGTTATGTCTCCACTTGCTACTGTGTCTCTTACAAAGTTATACTTGATGTCAATGTGTTTGGTTTTGCTATGATACTTAGGATCCTTTGTGTATGCAATAGCCGCTTGACTATCACAATGTAAAATCATTGATCCTTGAGAATTCTTTTCTACGCCCAAATGCTCAAAGAATCCTTTTAACCAAACAACTTCTTGTACTGCAGATGCACAAGCTATAAACTCAGCTTCCATAGTTGAAAGAGCCGTGCAAGTTTGTTTCTTACTTTTCCATGAAATAGCACTACCATTAAGTAAGAAAGCATAACCGGATGTCGATTTTCTATCGTTCCGGTCACCACCCCAATCAGCATCTGTATATCCTCTCAAGTGTAAATCATTTCCACTATAACATAGTGAATAATCAACAGTTCCTTTCAGGTATCGGAAGATCCTCTTCACAGCTTTCCAATGATCTCTTCCAGGATTAGATTGATACCTGCTAACCAGACCTACGGCATAATAAATGTCCGCATGAGTACACATCATAGCGTACATTAAGCTCCCAACATCACTATAATATAGAACTCGAGACATGTCTTCTTTTCTTTTTTAGTCTCTGGACACATTTCAAGGCTTAAAGTCTCACCTCTTGCTATAGGAGTATCCATGGGTTTGCAACTATTCATTCAAGAGCATTTCAAAATTTTCTTTATATAAGTTTCTTAAGATAGACTCAAGGACTTCTTGGAACGATCTCTTTGGATCTTAACACCCAATATATAATCTGCTTCACCCATGTCTTTCATGTCAAATGACTTTGAACGCTATGACTTGATAGTTTTCACATACTCCAAACTATTTCAAGCTAATAAAATATCACCCACGTAAAGGGAAAGAATTACAAACATTCCACTGGACTTCTTCACATAAATGCAATGGTCTTCATCGATCATGGTGAAATCATACGACATCACCTCTTTGTGAAATCTCAAATACCACTGCCTTGAAGACTGCTTCAGGCCATAAATAGATCTTTTTAATTTGCAGACTTTCTTTTCTTGGCCTTTAACGATGAAACCTACAGGTTGTTCCATGTAGATTTCTTCGTTTAGTTCTCCATTGAGAAAAGCTGTCTTCACGTCCATTTGGTGTAACTCTAGATCCAAACGTGCAACAATAGCCAAAAGTAACCGAATTGAAGGTCAACTTCACAACTGGTGAAAAGGTTTCCTCATAATCTATTCCAGCTTGTTGGGTAAAACCTTTAGCGACCAATCGTGCCTTGTATCTTTCTATTGACCCATCTGCTTTACGTTTAACCTTGAGAACCCATTTGTTCCCAATAGCTCTACGCCCAGAAGGAAGGTCAACCAGATCCCAGACTTTATTGGCTCTCATGGACTCCAATTCTTCTTTCATTGCTTTCATCCATTCATCCTTTCCAGGACTAATCAAAGCCTCAGTCACTGAATTAGGCTCATCCAATTATGTGGGAGACACCAGGAAAACGTAATCTTCAATCTCATAAGATTGTTTAGGTACACGTTTTCTGGTACTCTTACGTTGTTGAAATTCAGATTCCTCTAAAGGATTTTGGGATTCAAAATTCCCACTTGGACGAGGAACCGATCCTTGATCTATTTGACTATCAAACATGTTCGAAGACATTGTCTGATCATCTGAATTCAACATTTCGTAAAGAGGCCCTTCTTCCTTTATTTCAGTCATTTTCTAGAAAAGTGACATCTCGTGATTCACTTTTAGTAATACTTCCATCTTCTAATTCACCAATGAACCCATACCTTTCTGAGTATCTTATAAAGATACATCTCTTCCCTTTTGGATTGAGTTTTCCAAACTTACCAAAACGATCTTTTGCATATGCAACACAACCCCAAGGTCGTAGATCATTCAGGTTCGGTTTATGACCAGTCCATAGCTCATAGTGAGTAGAAGTAACTGATTTAGAAGGCACTTTATTTAGTATGTAGGCCGCAGTCAATAACGCATCTCCCCAGAAAGAGATAGGTAAATTTGCCTGCGCCATCATTAACCTTGTCATGTCCAATAATGTTCTATTCCTCCTTTCTGCTACACCATTCTGTTGAGGTGTGTAAGGAGTAGTTAACTGCATGGTAATGCCTTTTTCATTACATAATTCTTCAAACTATTTTGATAAATATTCACGGCCTCTATCGGTTCTTAAAATCTTTATACTTTCATCTAATTGATTCTCAACTTCATTCATATATCTTCTAAAGCATTCAAGTGCTTCAGATTTGTGAGAAATCAAATAGACGTAACCGAAACGCGTGAAATCATCAATAAACGTAATGAAATACATAGCACCAGACCTTACCCTCACATTCATTGGACCACAGATATCAGAATGGATTAATTGCAATGGGGAATCTGCTCTCTTAGCCTTCCCAAATGGTTTACGTGTAATCTTTCCGGCAAGACAATTTTCACAAGTTGGCATTTCAATTTTGGAGAAAGGACCTAAATGCCCTTCCTTTGCCAATCTATTCATCTGGTCTTTCCCTATGTGACCTGATGTTCGGCCATAAATTGCATATATTTAGCCATTGTTGCCTCACATTTTAATATTTTTAATTGTCTCTTGAGTACAAAATATATTAATTTGTGCTTAATATTATAATTTTACTATGTAGGAATAAAGCGGTGTGAAGTTGAAGAAATTTGGATCAAAATTGAACAAAAAAAGAAAGGAGAAAAAGAGGGGGAGACAAGGAGGGGACACTCCTTTGAAGTTGTCCCCCCCAAGAGACTACAAAACAAAAGAACAAGCAAAGAAGAGTCAAATTGGAGTTGAGAAACAGAAGGAAAAACGTGACCACGCATGCAGAACTGTTCTCGGCTTCTCTGTTGGTTTCGCGTTTCACCCGCGATGCGGGTGTAATGCGAGCCTGTTAATTTTTTTCAGTCCGAGTTGGATTTGGTTTTTAAAAAGCCCAAGCCTTTTGGTACTTTATAAATATATATTCTACACAGCTTTTACATAACTTTGGATAGCTTGAAACCCTTAGTTCATAACTTTAGACTTAGAGAGAGCTTGGAGCCGCCGTGGAGGCCGTATTTACAGGGTTTTATCTTCTCTTCTCTGTAATACTTATTTTGATATTTTTATTCGGATGATTTGTTATTTTTTCTCCATGTCTATGTGGAGCTAAACTCTTTAGTTCTAGAGCTTTGACACAAACATGAAAGTTGACGTTTGATTATCGTTTCTATCTATTGATTCTCCATCTTTGGGTTATTTATTTATTCTTGGTCTTAATTGTTTAATTACTTGATCACTAATTGAACACAATCTGTGGTGCGGGAATTGAACTTGAGAAAGGGAATTCACGCACGTAATAATAATAAATAGAGTTTGTTCGATTTAATCGTTTCGCTACTGAGGATAGAGATATACCCTTTAGCCCTACTTAGTTGAATACGGAGAAATAAATGCGTTCTTGTTACCTCTGACGACCATAGAGATATAGGCGTTATAGTAGCATCTACAGGCTTGTGAGTAGTTCGAGAGAATATCATAAAGTTACAATTAACCGTCAACTAGTAACCCATAGGTAGAACGATTTGAAAACTCAACTGGATTGTTAGTGGTCATAGCTCTAGATCTATCTCTTCTCCGATAAAAATCCGCTCTTTCTTGGTTGAAGTTCATTATTTGTTTTCTTTTATTTTTAATTAGTTTACAAATATAATTTGGATTTTATTTCTTGTTTAGATAATTAGCATTAGTTTAATTTGATAAATAGTTAATTATAAGTCTCTGTGGATCGATATCTGGACTTAAAAATCCTATATTACTTGTACGATCGTGTATACTTGCGTGTGCGTTAGGGAGCAACATGACCTAATCTTGCATTTCATGTAATAACATTAACGTCACTGTTACTAGAATAACATGTCATTACACAACGGTCAACATAATAGTCATAAACACAACGGTCAACATAATAGTCATAAGTTGAAGGATTACAATGTAAAACGATAAAACCATCATAACGAAGTCCAAAACCATAAAAAACATTATCTTGAGTAATTCTAACACCATTGCGACTAAACTTTAAATTGAAACCTAGATCTAGAAGAACAGACACAGATACTAAGTTACGTCGGATCGCTGGAGCATATAGGACATCATGCAACATTAATGATCGGCCACCACGCAAGTCCATTTTGCAAGTGCCTATTCATTTGACTTCATGCTTTGCATTATTTCCTACATATATTCACCTTGATCCAGGTGAGACTCGACGAAACTCCACAAATGCTTCTCGATCACAACTCACATGGTCGGTGGCCCTTGAATCTACAACCCACATCGGATAAGATTCAGTTAGTAAAATAGTGCTAGAAACATATGTAGCACTTAAAGATGCGTTTTGAAATGCTACCTTTTTCGGCTCCGGACACTCATAAGCAAAATGCCCTGGAACATGACAGTTGTAGCATTTCATCTTACTCTTGTCTTTCTTCTTGAAAAAACGTTTTCCTTTCTTGGGATTTGGCTTGTTCTTTTTCTTAAAGGGTCTTTCTTCGGTCTCCTTACCCTTTCCGTCATTTTTCCAATTCTTCTTGCACTTGAAGCCAGAAGACTTTGTGCCACTTGATTCTGCCACACAGGCATTAGATACAGTTTTGGTAGCACCAGGTCGCTCATCTTCAAGCTAGACATGACGGGCAATATCAGAAAAAGTTGTAATGTTATCATTATGGGTTAAGTTAACCTTCAAGTGTTCCCAAATATTAGAAAGAGACCGGATCATTGCCTGAACCTGCTGCTCATCAGAGAGAACATAACCAGCACTTTTGAGTTGAGCAATCATGTTAGACATCACCCTAAGGTGTTGTTTGACATTGTGATCATGACGCTTCTTATAAGTGTCAAATTTGATAGTCAGCTGTCTAAGGCGAGTCATAGTAGTACCCCCATATGTCTCTCGTAAGTGTGCCCACATAGCATGAGCAATAGCATATTCCTCACATTTGTGAATGAGATCATCAACAACAGAACTCACAATAATTCCACGTGCAACAAAATCTTTCTTTTTCCTCGCATTGTAAGTTTCCAGATCTCTTCTGTGTTGGGCAGTGTTACCCTCTTCTGGGTGAACCAAAACATGCTTAATACCTTCCAGAGCATCTTGCTCTTCCAGTACATACCATATTTTACGACTCCAAATGTCGTAATTCTCACCATTTAGTTTCTCACCCTTGTTTAAATCAGCAATGATGCTCTTAGATGCCATATCTGTTGATTTAGAAAATTAAGCAAGTTTTTACTCATCAATATTTACCCTTAAAATAAAAGCATGTGATATACACATTCAAGCAAATCAATTTTCGTAAAGGTTTCACATCTAGTGTAAATCGAAAGGTCACAAAAGTTTCCAATCATCATGTACGAACTAAATGTTTAACCAAAATTAAAATCATTTCTTAATGTTTATTTAATTATATTCATGACTAGAATCACACAGATTCTTTTAGTCTTATCCCTTTACAACATTCTGCTAATGCATATCAATTAATAATAAATAAACAAATAAATATTCATATGCATATATTGACAGAAAAGATAAACAAACATATGTTCATAAAAGGAATTTACACAATTACAAGTCATATACTACTCGTCTATAGCTATCTCATTACGTGAGTGACAAGGATCTACAACGCTTTCAGCCACGTATTTAGCCAATTTATCTATGGGAGAAAGTCCAGAAAGCTGAGATTTAGGAACTATCGGACTCAATCTAGGTCTAGAACAAGTCTTTAGTAACCAAGATTTCTTAATCTTAGTTGCTATTTCCTTTTCCTCCCATGTGGATTCAAGTTCCATAGTGTATACCCAAATAGGTTCATTTGGACCAAACTTGTGATAAATATCAGCCAACTGATCCTTCCAATAATCTAGTAAAGATTGCTCCAATATTCTCAAGGCATCCCAACTCGAAACAATTTTAAAATGTTGAAACATTAGTTTCAACAGCTTCCTCCCAAAAAGACAAAGATAGCTTGGTATAGATACAGATGGGTTCATTTTGATTTTTTTAAATTCTACCAATTTTCTTTCTCCTTCCCTTCGCACAACTCTATCCTCTCTAAAGATATTTTGTATCGTCATTGGGACATTTTTGATGACTTCAGGCTCAGAGTATGAATCATTACTAAATATAGTCCTTCGACGACGCATTCTTCTACGTTGTCCTTTTGCTAGACTTTTACCGCCACTCCCACTTGGAACATTTCGTGCATGTCCCCGTCCAGCCATGTCTGAAATGGAACAAGGAAACAAAATGGTTGTTACCATTCAATGTGACAACATATGCCACAATTACTCGTAGATAGGGGCGGACCCAACGTGAAGGGTGGGGGGACACGTGCCCCCCGTAACTTCGGAAAAAATCTATATATATATATATATATACCTTGAAAAATTATGATAAATTTTAAAAGGACCCCTCAAACATAATTGTAAAAGTAGTTCAGTTGGTAGGAGTGCCCCTAAGTGCTCACTGGTTGCCACCAGAGATCGAATCTCGGCTCCAACACAATTTTTTTAAAAAAAATTTGTGCAGTTTTATTGCTTTTTTTTATTATTATTATTATCTTTTTATTTTTTAGTCCCCTCCAATTTTCATTTTTCATTAAATTCTTTCCCCCCAATTTTTTTTGTTCTTTGCTATTGTAATCAATAAGTTTTTTAAGAGTTGCACGCCTAATTGTGTCACTAGTAATTGGCGTACTAAAGATAATGGCACCCCCGTTGTGCTCAAATCTTAGGTCCGCCTCTGCTCGTAGAAGACAAAATTACATTTAAGGATCATCAAGACTAAACAAAGTACACTAAGGAGACAGATGTTATTCGAAAACTAATTGCTCACGGTCAATAAAAAAACGTCACGATTTCACAAAAAAAGAGAAAAAGAAAAACTTCTCTGCCATGAACCTTGACACAACACCAAAGTTTTATACCAAGAATATAGTATTTCATATATTATCATGCTACAGTTATTCAAAAACTATAAAAAAAAAAAAAAATTAAAAAAAAAAAAAGAACTTCGTATAAGCCAAAACCGTGATTTCATTTCAAAAGAAATCCATTCATCTCATCACATAAAAGCATCCATGGCTCAAATCATGATGTGTGGACCCCACTTATTTAACAACAAATATGTTCACATGATCTACTAACATAATATTTTTCTGCAGCCTCATTGAAACGTGGGTTAAGAATGTGAACAAAGTACACTCCTAATTACTGCAACCACGACACATGTACACTGCTATTTAAATAGAATTGTGAGACTATGTAATATTCAATTAGATCCAAGTGTACCTTTGGTTTCAATATAAGAAGACCCATCCAAAAATAACACAGAAGTTAAAATTAAAAAAAAAAAAAAAAAAAAAAAAAAAAAAAAAAACATGACTGCTCTCACTTCCAAAGGAATATCATCAACAGTGGGTTTCAATTTTGCACAAAAGAAGTGGATTAAAGATATTATCTTTTACCATAAAATTCCAACTAGTAATGAGAAAATTGCCATGAACGAAAAAAAAAAAACTGTGCAAACTTATTTACCATAAGACACGAGTATTCTTCTCTTTTTATCACAAAAGACACTTCATTGTTCTTAGGCCAAACCCATCGGTAGACATCTGTGGTCGTCCACTTCTTTCACTTGAGCACCGAAAGTGGACCTTGTTTCATTTAGACACCCTGTGGGGCAATACTTGTTCCGAATTAGACAATTTTTGCACCAGATTTTTAAATCCCAAGCGCGTGTATATCGGTTGTATCCTAAGTGGATTAAGTGACCAATTACATTGTGCCAGCTCATTTAAATTTTGCCAACTCAATTAATAATGTGCCAACTCATTTGCCAACTCAATTAATGATGTGCCAACTCATTTTAATTGGCCACATCACTGCACACGCGGGCAAATCAACCAAAGACCAAATTAGAGCTCAAAATTACCCATTTCCATATGCACACTTCAGGTGCAAACGATCAGGCGATTTTCACGAAAACCGAGGTAAAATTTTCGTCGATTTCGTTCAATATCTTCTCCATTTTCGCTAATTCTTAGTTAATAATCACTCATAAGGTATTATTTTCATTTATTTGCGAGTTTTAGTCCGAAATCGACCCTTTGGGCTTTGTTCGTTTCAACTTCATTTGCGACATTGGATAAATTTAAGGTTCTACCGAACTTTTCTCGTGTTTGTATGCTATATTGTGTTTAAATTAGGGTGTTTTGGTACGAAACTGTTGTTATCACTTTATTTGTTTACTAGGGTTTATTTGGGAATTTCAGTGTCAAAGTTAGGGTTTTTTTTGGTATTTCCTATTGCTTGTGTGTTGTGGGTTGTTGGGGAATAAAATGGACGACTATATTCTTACTTGTTTTCACCATGTGGGTATAGTTGTGGAAGACCCTGTAGTGGGTCCCACGTACAAAGGGGAATTAGAGGTCTTTGGTGCTGCTATCGACAAAGACCATTTTAGTCTTGTTGAGTTGGAAGCATACACTAAAGATCTTGGGTACACAAATGTCCTTGGATTCTACTGCAAAAAGATTGATGATAGTGCCTTTGTTCAGCTTACTTCTGATAGACAATTACTAGGGCTTGTGAATGATTTAAAACATGGTGATGAGTTTGATGTGTTTGTGGTCCATGGCATTGATGAGGTGGATGAGTTGCCACAACCAATTGGTTTGTTGGTAGGGCCAGAGGGTGATGATTGTATTAATGACCCATGTGGCACTGATGAAGCTAGGGCAACACATGTGGGTGGAAGGGGTATAAATACTGATGTAAATGTTCCAGATAGGGCTGAAACATTTCCAAAGGAGGCTGAAATACCTCCAAAGGAGGCTGAAGCATTTCCAACTCCAAATGTGGGTGAAACAGATCCAAATAGGGGTGAAACAGATCCTAATGGGGGTGAAACAGATCCTAATGGGGGTGAAACAGATCCAAATGGGGGTGAAACAAATTTGAATGAGGGTGAAACAGATCTGAATGGTGCTGAAACAGATCTGAATGGGGCTGCAACAAATGGGGATCAATCAGATGTTGCTAGTAGTTCTAATCGATTTTCCAGATCTTGATGATTCGGATGTTGATGAAGAATTGAGAAACCTTAGAGCCGAAAAGAGGAGTAAAAGGAACCCCAATCCTAGAAAGAAAAAAATAACACGGAGGAAATACCATTAGGTGAAGTTGGTGTTGATAGAGGCTTTGAAGATATTGGTAGAAATAAGTCCGCTAGGTATGTGGGAAGATTAGGTGGAGATGAGGATTATATTGACGGTTCGTATTGTGGTAGTGATGACGGTGAATGATGAGTTAGATGCCGACGTCTTGTAAGGGTGTTGATCTACCAGCGAAGGAAGAGCACAAAGGTCGGTATGATCCACTTGTGTAGTTGCTATTTTTGAACTTGGTATGGTTTTTGAAAAT
The DNA here is from genome assembly GCF_029784015.1 of Lycium ferocissimum. Classification (NCBI taxonomy): domain Eukaryota; kingdom Viridiplantae; phylum Streptophyta; class Magnoliopsida; order Solanales; family Solanaceae; genus Lycium; species Lycium ferocissimum. Next base: position 57,683,203 of record NC_081347.1, read on the forward strand.
GAAAAAGTATTTAGGAAAGCATTGGGCGATTATGCAATAGAATACAAAGTTAGTCTTAAGTTAAGGCCTAATCAACTGGTAAAGTAAGGGCTCGGTGTAAGGGTAGCAAATAGTGCAAGTGGTTGTGTTATCTTTAACAGATAGAGATTCGGTGACTTTATGATTAAGAGCTACCATCACGTACACAAGTGTACAACTTCTAACAAGAATAAAATGTGCAACACCAAATGGCTTCTTTGCTAGATTTAAGGATGAAATAATTAAGCGTACCATCTTTGAGAATATAGGAAATACAAGACATGTGCAGGGATAAGTTAGGACTTTATGTTGGTAGGACAATTTGCTACAGAGCTAAAATGCAAATACTAAGAGAGTCTATGAGTGATTGGAATTTAGAGTTTGCAAGATTGTGTGACTATTCTGATATGATAAAACAGACAAATCCTGGTAGTTGTTTGGGTGAGGATGGACGAGAGAAAGTTGTCCAGGGAAGAATTTGTTTGTGTACTTCTATGTCTGCTTGGATGCATTGAAGAAGGGGTGGATGGAAGGTTGTAGGAGAAAAATAGGTTTTGATGGGTGTTTTCTAAAGGGTGCTTGTAAGGTGAACTCGCTAGTAGCGATTGGCAAGAATGGAAACAATCGGATGTTTCCTATAGCCAGGCGATTGTTGACTCGAAACTAAGCATAGTTGGAGTTTTTTCATTAATTACTTGAAAGAGGATCTACGGTTGGGTCGGAGAAGGTCTTCTTGTGATGGCGATATGCAAAAGGTAATGTAACTTGTTTAATTTCTCACTTTTGAGTGTTTATTTAATAATTTCTTTTCTTTGCGGGGTTTTCATCTTCTTGTAGAAGAATTGTTACCCGATGCTGAGCATAGGAGATGTGCAAGACACATCTGGTCCAATTGGCATCAAGAATGGAAGGGTGAAGAGAGAAGAAAACAATTTTGGAGATGTTCTAAGGCTAGTTTTGAAGTGAAATTCGAGGAATTGAGCTTGATAAAATGAGCAAACTTGGTAAAGATATTTGTGCTGATTTATTGCATTATCCAAAAAAATCATGGGTGAGGGCATACTTTAAAGAGCATTCTAAGTGTGATGTTGTTGAGAATAACATGTGTGAAACCTTTAATTCATGGATCTTGTCTGGTAGACACAAATCAATTATAACCATGTTGGAGGAAATTAGGAGAAAGATAATGACTAGACACTGTGATATGATTAAGTTTGCCAACACTTGGATATCTGAGATTTCACCTATGGCTAGACTTACCTTAGAGGATAATAAGGAAATGGCTAGGGGCTGCAAGGTTCTTTGGAATGCTGATGTTGGATTTGAGATTGGAAAGGGTGAGTATAGGCATGTAGTTAACATGAGTACTAAGAGTTGTAGTTGTAGAACTTGGCAACTGAGAGGAATTCCATGCCAACATCTTTGTTTGTGCATACTACCACATAGAACTAAAGCACGAACACTTTGTGGAGGATTGGTATAGGAAGGATACATTCTTAAAGGCATATAGTCATTTCATCCAACCAATTCCAAATATGAAGATGTGGCTCGAAACAAACAATCCAAAGATTGAGCCTCCGCACCTAAACCAATGCACAGCGGCCGAAGAAGAAAAGAACAAAAGACAAAGATGAACCAAAAAAGATGAGGTATGGAAAGGTGTCCGAAAAGGGGGGAAAATAACTTGTTCAAAGTGTCATCAACAAGGACATAACAAGAAATATTGCAAGGTAAAATAGTTTTCTTTGAGTTGGTTAACTTGTTTATCATGTATTTTGGGTTTTTAAGTTGGTTACGCCTTTAAATATGCAAGTTGTGCCGTGTGCGAAGTACCTAGCCAAAGTTTACAAGACCTGCAGCACCTAGCCAACCGCACCTACAAGCTTAAGCCACCTACACCTTTAGCGAGGTTGTGATGATACAACTAGAGTTAGGAGGGTGAATCAATCAAAAAGAGTTAGAAGCTCAAGCCAGCCAGCCCCACCTACAGATACAAGTATTCCTATTACAAGAGGAATAACAAGTCAACTACCTCCTAGAAAAAGACAAGTTGCTAGACAGAAGAGAGCCAAGGTTGCAACGGAGAGGAACACACAAGTAGGGGACACAAGAGGGCGATGTTAGATTTGGCATATACACAAGTACAAGTGGAACTCAAATACTAAATGTAAGTCAATTCTAACTTTGTCTCTAAAACACAACTACATGTAACAAACCGACTATGCTTCATTTTTCTCGCTAAAATGCGACCAGGAACATCAAGCCAAAGGATTCTAGAAACTGGTTCGACTTACAAGGATGCAAGTCTAACATGCATAGACCTTGGTTATAAAGCTAGAGGATTGAGATGGAAAAACAAGGAAGTCATCCTTCCCCAATTGAAGCGGATGGCAAACAAGAAGAAGAAGAAGAAGAGCGCGTATTAGGATAGGATGTAGTACTTAATTGGCAATGTAATATGGCACCAAACAATTTCTCTTTTTGGATGGTTATTTTGGCAATGCGATACATGTATGTAGCAGTAAACAATTTGCAGTATTTTAATGTTTGCTTTTGGCTACTTGTATGCTAACTTTGAGCTCATTCTTGAGCATGTTAATATATTAGCTACTATTTGGGGTTACCTGTTGTTGGTGTTTAAACAGTTGTGCTAATGTAATTATAGCTGCTGTTGGCGTTAAATAACATTGGCCTACCTGTTGTTGGCAATAATATGTAGCATAAACTTATTGGAAGCAGGCCAGGTTTTTATGCAACTGTGTGAGCTCAAAACAGAGCATTGTTGGCAAATACAGTATAGACAAAACAACATTTCATTTCATTTCATTCAAAATGCTGGTTTATATGAGTGACTGTTGGCCAAAGTTCAGCCATGCCAAAATACAAAATTGTCACAACAATGCAGTAATCCAATTACATTCCAAGAATCCTAACAATATTACAACTACACAACTTAGCAAAAGGCAACTACTTAAGGAGCACGTATTGTACTGCTCCATCTAACAATTTGGCTTGATTTTCCATATCCCGAGCATCACAAAACCAGCTACAATGGCAACAACAATGAGCATATTTCTTGCTCGAATTCTTTTCTCTTCAAAAGCCTTCACTTTCTTCAACAAACCCCACATCACCCTATTTGCTTGCACAGGGTGCCTATCTTCCATCCAAAAGAAATAATCACAACCACCCATTTTCTACAAAACCAATTTTCAACCCAACAATTAATCATCTAATAAATAATTAAATAAGGAATGAATGAAGATATAAGTTTACCTTTGGTATTTTACAACATAAAAATCTGACACTCGGGTTTAATTGGGTCCAAGAAGTCTTCAATAATGCTTCATTACCACATCTACAATATCGGGCATGTTCAAAAAAAACTCCATGAAAGAGTCGGATAAGCTCGACATAATAGTAACAACAATGGAAGAACGAACGTGATGAACCGTAAAATATTAGCAAGAAGCCAGAAAATATTAGCTTGAATTTGAGGAAAAAAATTGATCGTGAAAAGGGGCTAAAATTAGGGCTAAATTGGATTTAATTTTGAAGTGGGGAAGATGATATATATAAAAGGGGAAGTAATAATACCGTTGGCTGCCACATAGGATTAAAAAAAAAGGTTACACGCGCGTTTTTTTGACTGATAACACGCGACATGCCAACGGTGCAAAAATTGTCTAACTGGAACAGGTATTGCCCACCTGGGGTGTCTAAATGAAACAAGGTCCACTTTAGGTGCTCAAGTGAAAGAAGTGGACGACCACAGATGTCTACCGATGGGTTTGGCCTTGTTCTTAATTAAATAAACAAGAGAAGAGTCATGCTTTTCTTTCAATTGTAAGCGACACAGGCAAGTAGTCAGAAAAGGATTCCAATTCGTTTCCTTCATTATAGATGAGGGAATCACATAACCCTAGGCAAAGGGAGCCAGGATTTCCGCCGAGGGGGTTCAAAATATAAAAAAATAAACATACGAAGAAGCCTAAGGGGGTTCAACATCTACTATATATACATAAAAAATAATTTTAACCTCGGCTCTATGTGGCTCCGCCACTGACCCTAGGCTCTGATGCCATTGTAAGAAAATAATAACGGGGCAAGAACAACGAATTGTGTACCTTTCAATTGCAGCGGAAATTGTTGAACTCGCCACCAAAAAAAGTTACTCCAAGTCGAACTTTGATTCACTAGGAAACAAAGTTTAATTACCACAAACTAGATGTCTTTTGTGTGTATTTTGTGTGAAAAATTTAAGACTGCTGGAGAAAGGAGTTTTTGGAAGAACTTCCAAGAAAAAAAAAAATACAGCACTCAATTGCACGTTCATTCCTCAAATAATGTAGTGGTAGTTTTTCTTTAGGAATTAAGAAATAACTGCCCTAGATAACTCCTTATATGTTTATCTCCTTTAAATGGTCCGGGTCAGTCCACATGGGCGACCCGCCCAAAATAAATAGCCAACAACTGCAATTCATTATTTAGAATGATTTTATAGTCGAATTTAAGATTGCGTTATTTTGTGACAAGTGAGGTGACCTCCTTATTTAAATGAGAGAACAATATTGAGGAATCAACTCACAATGAAGAAAATTCTGACGCTCACTTTTTTAGTCTTCTTACAGAATAAGCAGCTGTTTACTCAATATCCTTGTCCCAGTAAGAGTTAATTCTGATTCATGAAGGAAGTTTTGTAGACCTTTAGCCTCCCAGATGAATTGTGGTGTATTCCGCTGCGCTATGTGTTCTCTAAATAGTATTATAAAATGCCTTAGTGTTAACCTTTACCTTATAAAATAAACTAAATAAAGTACCTTGGCATTACATGAATCAATGTTAATCTTTGTCCATAACTAATATCCATTTATGAGAATCAACCACAAGAACCTTATACTTGTTATACTTGCTCTTGTATTTTGTGCAGAGATCTTGGCCATTCTTTTCTGCTTTTGTTTCTCGGTTCTCATAGAAAGTAGTGAACAGTTTCCTTCCCTCTTTGTGTTCTTTATGGAGGTTTACATTCCAATTAACTTTCCCCTTTTGTGCAGCCTTCAGAGGTGGTTGAGTCAGATGGATACTCAACTCAAATAGGCCCATTCTCTAGTTTACTGTTATTATATCTGCTTTGATATTATTTTTTCTGTTTCGCTTGCGTTCCAGTCTGACTGCTGAACCATTGGATGTCTATTCTGAAAATTTTGATTGAGTGATGCTTCTGGTTTGTGTAATGACTGGTTCGGTCTAATTCCTGAACTCTCCTTTCTGTGCTGCTGCAGAGTAAAATTGTTGCAAAGATGAGGGCAGAAGTAATTAACTTGAAGCATACATATGAGGACTAATGGGACAGCCATAGATGCATTGAAGATGAAGAGCTAATGTATCTTCGTTAGGCCGCTGCAAGCTTTAGATATGAACTTCGGAGTGCTCAAGCACCTCAAGTAGAGATATTAGATCATGATCTCAGTAAACGTCTTAACACAAGATCCGAAGAGAAGCCAGACAGTTGAACAAAACAACAACAACAACATACCAGTGAGATTTTGAAGGCAAATTTTTGCTTCTATCCTCTTCCGGGAGTAAAGGCTTTGATAATACTTCAATTGATAGTCCCACTAGTAGATACAGTAGTTCCAAGTCCATCTTATTTCAGAAGTTGACGGAACCTTATACAAACTCCTCTTCCATATCTATAAGCATGGTTAATGGTATATACCCCAACAATCTCCCACTTAGACTTTTAACCATGCATTTACAACTTTTACATGTATTCCTTTCGCACGACTACCAAAATTCTTAGCCAATAAGCTCTTTGCAAAAAATAACTTACCAAGTTGTTTTCTGATGCAACTTCGTCTAGTAGTGCTTCGTCGTAACTGACCAGTTATGTACTACGATCTTTAGGGATCCTATCATGAAACTCCAAAAAAAATGTATTTCTTTTAAGGAATCCTATCATGAAATTCTCCCAAAAGTATTCACCGCACCGATCTTGGTTATTATTCTCCCACTACGACTAAGTACTACTACTATTATAGTCACACTATCAAGCATGTTTCTTTCAAGCATGTTTCCTTACGTCTATTAACGTTTCTCCCACTACTTAAATGCAATGGAACGTAAACCCTGATTCTGAACTTTTAGATGACTCGTTTGTTACCTTATTTTCTTTTAGGAGAATAAATAAACCTCCTTTCATTCTCTTTGGATATCTAATAAACATGCGTATATCCGTTCTTGATTCCACTTATCTGTTTTGCCTTTGAACACATGTGCTAGACAACCTCATATCAGAACATGATGCAGATTTGGCTTACATCCAATCCACTGTTATATGGGTATCTAAGGTACTAACTTAGAAGGAAGTAAGTTAAGAAAGTAACTCGCAGTTTCTAAGACATATTCCAAAATGAAAGAGCAAATATGAATGAGTCAATCATTAATCTTACCACCTTCAAAAGAGTCATATTTCTTTTCTCTTCCACACCAATCTATTGTAGAATACTTGGTGTAGACAATTGAAAATGCAATCCCTCTATCTAATAAGTAACTAATGAACTCTGCAAAGAGGTACTCGCCACTACGATCAAATCACAGTGACTTAATATATTTTCCCTAACGCTTTTCATTTTCTCTTTAAATACCTTGAAATTTTCAAAGCATTCGGACCTATAGAGCATTAAATAAATATATTCATATCATGAGTAATCATCTATGAATGTCACAGAATACTCAAAATCACCTCTTGCCTTGAAATTCATTATAACACACAAATCAGAATGGATTAGCTTAACTTATCATTAACTTTATTTCCTTTTAAGAGAAAAGGTCTCATAGTCATTTTCCTTCTAAATAGGACTTACAAGTTGGTAGTGCCTCCACTTTCAATGAACCTCAAAAGTTCATCCTTTGACCAACTTCGAAATCCTATTTAGATTAAAATGACCTAGACACAAGTGCCACAGATAAGTTCATTCAATTCACGAGAAAAAAAAAATCTCTTATGGGACAGATTAACATTATTCAGTTCAGAAGAGTTATTAATTTAAAGTGTTCACGCATCAATGTATGTACCACAAGAGATAAAATGTTTATCAAACTCAATAACGCAAGAGTTACAAGAAAAATAAACTAACTATCCATCTCTTGTTTGGTTAGAAACTGAAAATAAATTCTTTCTAACAGAAGTTACATATAATGCATTCTTTAAATTAATGTCTTATCGCTATCAGACAAAGTTCTTGACTAGTCGTAAGTGGGCTGGATAAAGTCTATAGAGAATTTGAGATATAATCATTAAATAGATCATTAGTTATGTAGTAAGAATAATAAAATTCAAAACACACATCACACATACAACCATGCATACTGAATAGCTAGATTCGATAGGGAAACTTAACTATTCATGCATACTGAATAGCTAGATTCGATAGGGAAACTTAACTATTCATGCAAACTATGTGAGTCATGCCAGATAATTCACCCCATAAATTAAAACAGGACCAACTCAGATGAAGAGTAAACTGCTAATTTAAGTTAGATAAATATCACTTTTAATAAACCCTAGTTCCATTGAACCAACATGTAACTCAGTTGAAGAGTCTAGATAAGCTATCAATTAACTAGGGATTGACGCACAATAATTTATTATAATGAATCTATCCGATGGGGAAGAAGACCTACGTCAACATATAAACTCATTATATCACTGTTATATACAATGGAGATCATAGAGAATGAACCCTACCACCACTATTTGAAGAAATAAAAATTTTATTTAACAAAAAATTTTCAGAAAACAGAAAAAAACCAAAAAAAACCCATCTAAACGACCTCGGATGGCCAAAAAGGGCCCAGTTCATGAGAATAGCTCATGAGTATTGCTCAGTGGGTCATTTTCGATGAACCTACCAAATTTCGAGTCAATCGGAGTTCGTCAAAAATCAGAATTCCAAAACCATGACCAATTCGGATTAAAAAAAATCTTTTTTTTCAGCCAAAATAGAAATTAAAAAACATATATATTTTTTCAGTAGTTCTTATCACATATCATCATTACCGTACTAATATACATGAATCAAGAACAACGAACAAAATTTTAAAATATGTTGAGAAAATACTCAAAATACCCCCCAACGTTTAACCAAAATCCCAATTACACACCTAACCTTTGCGTTGGTCCTATTATCCCCCTGGACAATTTTTTTTAGTATTAAAATGCCTCTTTTTTGCTGATGTGGCAGTCCAATATGCCAACCCTCAATTATTAACAGGCGCTTGTCCACACGCGCCTAGCCCACGTGCCACATCTTTAATTTCCCCCCATTTTTTATTAACCCGACCCGTAACCCACCCATTACCTAAATTAAATCACCCCCAATTCTCATATTCACAAAACCTAACCCCTAACCCAAATATCACGATCAACACCATTTTCAACCCCAATCTTTGTCAACATATTATCACGTACATAAGGCGATTTAAAGTTCATTTTTCGTTGGTGCTCATTGTTCATCTAGTAAAGGTTAGTTCTTTACATTTTTTTCTTTCAAAAAACGATACTAGGATTTTGTGCTTTGTCGCCTTACCTGAAATCTGGACTATAAAGAACAAATTTTCATAGTTCCCCAACTGTAATCAACATATTTATTATCATATTGTTTGATTTTTTTCCTTCAAAAAACGATGTAGTCTAGGGTTTTCAGTTACTGTGCATATGCTTATCATTTTTTTGATTCCGTTTGACATTAAGTTGAATTATTTGTTATTCTTTGTTTTTTTGTTTTGTATTTAGGTAGTACATGGCTGATTTTGTGTATGTAACCTTAAGATGGTACCATGGAGGTGTGTTACACTTAAATAATGGGGAACTAATATATGAAGGTGGGGAAGTTACTGATATATTCAATGTCGATATTGATATGTTGTCTTTTTTTTGAGTTGAGAGACTTTATTAAAGAATTAGGATACACAACTACTTGCACATTTAGTATTAAGCCACCTAATAGTGGCATTTTTGTAGATGTTGATAGTGATAAGGTTATTTTAAATATGACTGTGGGTTTGAATTATGGTGATATTGTGGAGGTTTTTGTCAAGAACATGGTTGATGAGGCAATTGTGGACCCACCTTTATTAGAATATGTTAGTCATGGGGATAGGGAGGAATCTTGTTCCCCTTTTCATAAAGGGGCTGATGACATAGGGGCTGATGAAAGAGGTAGTAATGAAAAGGTTGTTGAGGAGCCCTTAAATTGTCCTAATACACCTTTGTCCTTTTCTACTCAAACTTGTGAAAAAATACCACCTCCTACCTCTTATACACCTGCTGCTACTGCTGAAAACACACCACCCCATTCCTCTTTTACTTTAAATTTTTTCTCGTTCCGTAAAAAACACCTCCTACCTCTCCTACACCTGCTGTTGCTCCTGAAGAAACAGCACCCCATCCCTCTTTTCCTTGTGCTGATATTATTGCTGAAAATACAGCAGGCCCTTCTTCAAACACACCACCCCATTCCTCTTTTACTTCAAATTTTTTTTTATTCTAGAAAAAACACCTCCTACCTCTCCTACACCTGCTGTTGCTCCTGAAGAAACAACACCCCATTCCTCTTTTCCTTGTGCTGAAAATACAGCAGGCCCTTCCTCTTCTACACCTGCAGCTTCAGTTGAAAATAATCCACCCTATTGATCTTTTACTTGTGCTGCTAGTGCTGCTGAAAATACAGCAAGTCCTTCATCTTCTACACATGCTGTTCATGAAAATCTTGAAGATCTAGGTCCAGTTGGATCTGATTCCTTAGATGAGGGTTCTGATTTCTCAACTGATGATAGTGAACAATCTATAGATGACATAAAAGGGGAAGGTGAGGATGAATATGCAAGTGATGAGCCTGATGAGGCAAGAGAGTTGAGGGCTGAAAAAAGGATTGAAGTTCAGAGGAGAAAAAGAAGTGAGAGGGCAAAACCTGATAAAGGAAGAGGTTCCGGGTGAAGCTGCGTGGATCTAGGATTTGATGAAACTACAATAGGTAAGGTTAGTCTTGAGGGTAGGTTAGGAGAGATGATGAACCTTACATTGATAGTTTTGCTGATGATAGCTTTGAAATAGATGAGGATGAGGGTTGGGATGATGAAGAGGACATTGAATCTATTGGGGTAAATCTGCCAAGAAGACAAAGGTTTACAAGAAGGAAGAATGATAAGAACAAAATCATTCATGACCAAACTGCCAAGAAAGTTGTATGGCAGTTGGGTATGGTCTTTAAAGATGTTGATGAGTTTAGGAGAGCAGTAACAAAATATGTTGTTAGGAAAAGGGTTCAAGTAGAAAAGTGGGTGAAAGAGCCTACAAGGGTTAGGGTGAAGTGCAAGAATGGTTGTCCATGGATATTGTATGCTAGGCTTGATAAAACCACAGGTGATTTCCAAATGAAAACTTACATTCCAAAGCATACTTGCCTTCAAACTACCGAAACTACTTGTGTAATGCCAAGTTTATTGTTGAGACCTATAGAAAGAGAATAACCGAGCAAGTGACAAACATTAAAGTTGTTCGATTGCAAGAGCTAATTAGGACAAAGTTTAATCTTCATATTGGTAAGACCACAGTTAGAAGAGCAAGAGCAAAAGTACTGAAAGAAATCATGGGAGATCACATTCAGGAGTTTGGAAAAATCCTTGACTACAGGGATGAATTGTTAAGGACCAATCCTGGTTCCACTTGTGTAGTTAAACTTGCTGAACCAAATGCTGATGGTAGGCCTATTTTTCAGAGCTTTTATATCTATTTTGATGCTTTGAAGAAAGATTTAAGCACTGTAGAAAATGTATTGGTTTAGATGGTTGTTTTCTGAAAGGGGTTTGTAGAGGACAGTTGTTGGTAGCTGTGTGTAAAGATGGTAATAACCAAATGTTGCCTCTAGCATGGGCTATAGTGGAGTATGAAAACTAGAAAACTTGGACTTGGTTTATCAGAATTTTGAAGGAAGATTTGGCACTTGGAGAGGGACAGATTTAACATTAATAACAGATATGCAGAAGGTATGTTTCCTTGATTTTTGTTGCAATTTTTTTTCATAAAAACTTTTGTGTATTTATCTATACTAACTATTACTGTTTCAGGGACTGTTTGTTGCTATTCAAGATCTTCTACCTGTTGTTGAACACAGAAAGTGTGCTAGGCACATCTTGGCTAACTTTAGCAAAGACTGGAGAGGGCTACAAAGAACACAACAGTTTTGGAGGATTGCCAAAAGCACCTTTGAGTCTCAACTAAGGAGAAATATTGAGCTGATGAAGTTTCTTGGTCCAAAGAAAATGATGGACAAACTGATGTATTACAACATAGATTATTGATGTAAGGTCTACTTCAACACTAATGTAAAAGTAGATTCTGTAGATAACAATATGGCTGAGTGTTTTAATGCTTGGATCTTGGTCGCTGTGTATGAGTAATGCATATTTACCTTGCTGTTTGTTTGTTTTGTAGACTGTTTGTAGATAACAATATGACTGTTTGTTCATTGGCTAACTGGTAGGCACAAAACTATAATAACAATGCTTGAGGAGATTAGGGTGAAAATGATGACAAGGATTGGAACATTGAGGGAGTTTGTAAACACTTGGAGATGTCACTACTCTCTAATGTGTACGAAGGTGTTAGAGGAAAATGTTACTAGATCAATGCAATGTAACATTGAGTTTAATGGAGTTGTTGGTTTTAAAATTAGGGAAGGACTATGTCAACACACTGTGGATATTTCTAGAAGGCAGTGCAGCTGTAGGGTGTGGCAGCTAAAAGGCATTCCATGTGCACATGCTTTAGGCCGCAATTCAGTTCAAAAGGTATGATCCACTTGGCTACATTGACCATTGCTACAGCAAAGAGACTTACATAAGAACATATGAGCATGTTCTTCAACCAGTCATAAACATGGAAATGTGGCCTGTCTCTACCCACCCTAGTGTGGCTCCACCAGAGATAAAAAGCATGTCTGGTAAGCCTCAAAAAGCCAGAAGGAAAGGGGCAGGTGAAATTCCAAAGTCTGGGAAGATGCCAAGAATTGGAATAGCCATGACTTGTAGCAACTGCCATAATAGAGGCCACAACAAGAGAGGGTGTCCAAAAAAAGACTCAGCAGCATGGACAGAACCAGCAAGTTCTAGCAGGGGAAGGGCCAACACATCACAACCACCATCTTCAAGCAAGGTCATGGGGAGACCAAAGGTAACTCCCATTTTTATCAATTATGATATTTTGTAGTTAATGTCTTGATAATTTCTGATATGTACACATTTATATGTATGAAAGAAACCACCAACAAAACTAGTACCTGTTGAAAAGAGGCCAAGAGGAAGACCTAGGAAAACTGCCCAAGCAGTAGGAAATAGTCCTGCACCAGCTGAAGTTCATGTTTCATGTTCTGCACCTGCAGCAACTAGTGTATAACCCACTGCTAAAAGAGGAAGAGAAAGTGGCACCAGTGCACTATATAAAAGGCCTAGAGTCATGGGAATGGGTGTTTTCCAGGCAGAAAATGGGTTCAAAGTTGTTAATGTGAGTGCCTTAGTAAGCTCAAGTGTTCTTTTATGTGTTGTTTCCATTACTAACTTCTTGTTATTATTTGTGTGAACAGCCTGGCATGTCAAGCAGCAGGATTGTCTCAACTGGTAAAGCAAAGGTGACCAGATCAGCAGAGGTAACTGGTGACATTGGCTACAAGCCAAGTGCAAATAGTAAGCTGAAATGGAGAGGCAATGAAGCAATCACAACCAGGAAACTACAAGAGATACAACAGAAAAATGACAAGAGGTAGAGGTAAATCGACAAACCCAAGCCAAGAAAGCACACATTCACGCGTCCAAGCACCTATGGAAAATCTAATTATGATGAAAACTCCCTGCAGCTTCTTAAATGTACACATTTATGGATTGACATTTTAGTATTTTGTCTTGTTAATTAATGGTCAACTGATCAAGTTTGTGTTCGTTTTTGCCTTGTCTTTTAATCAAAACAACATTACAGTAAGCTTGCTATACCATTTCAGCTTGACATAGCTGTTTAACGTGTACAAATTCCATTTCAGCTTGACATAGCTGTTTAACGTGTACAAATTCAGGTTGGGCATGAATTTAATATGGTCAACAAAGGTTATTCAAGGCACTAAATCTAACATGGTCAAGGACCATTAAATGGCCTATTAATTCGGTTGTAACCTATCTGTATAACACAACATACACACACACCATATCACACATTCACTACACTAAACTACAACAACAACATCAACGTGCAACTAGCAGCAAGCACAACAAACACAACAACATGTAACATCTACATCATACCAAAAGAAGATGCTAGCTTTCTTTATGAAAAAGTTAACCCATTCTTACGTGTAAACCAATGATTTTGTAAGGTTTTTTATATTTGTTATTATTATTTGATTTACATGAAAACCGATGATGTAAACTTTCTTTTTTGTTTATTGAAGATACTTTCACATGAACATCATGACATTTTTCCAACGAGAACAACACATGCCGTGTTAAAATATCAAGATGACACCATTCACAAGATGACGTTCAGAATTGGAAAAAAAGCTCGTTTATGCCAAGGGTGGAAGGCATTTATAGATTCAAAAGGTTTGAAAGAGGAGACACACTAGAGATTTGGGTGTGTGAATGTGAGTGTGGAGATGGCATAGGGTTTCATGTATTTAAAAAAGAGATAGAGATCATAAATATTGATTAGTAGATCTCTATTGTTCAATTGTCTATGTTTAACATCTCCGTGTATGCTACTATTTTGATTAAGAAAATGATTAATGTTATATAGATGTGATTTTGATTTTAATTTCGGATAAACACTTCAAAACACCTTAACATCAAACTTCTTCATTCATACATGATAAATAGATGTATATGTTACAAATTTGCCATAACAAAAGGCAAACAAAACATAACATAGCCGAGACACTACCACCACTACCACTATCTATGGCAATTTGATTTTTCCATTGTTTGAATTGCCACTACGGAATACAAAACTTATGAACACAACAACAACACAAACAACAAAACAAAAAAACGAAATTCCTATGGAACATACCCCCTTTAGTCTTCCTTGTGTCTTCTTTTTTTGGTCCATCAACCTCGACCAAACCCATGTCAACACTAACCGAATTATTATCGTTAGTAGTGATCTCATCCAATTCCATCTTCAAACTCCCATATTGCACCAATTCCTTCTCTAAATCTCTAATTTTGTTAACCAATTTTGGGAGGATAAATTTTGATCTTGGATCAACTTCATCTCTGTCCCTCCAACGAAAAAACTTGCATTTTTGAGCCTGAAAAATAGCAAAACAGAGCATAATTTTACAAATTTAATTTTTCAATAAATCAAAAAATAGGAGCAAGACCATACACCATAATAGGGCCAAGACCAGTATCTTCTTCCAGGGTTATTTTTGGACCAAGAAGTTTGCATTTGCAACAAATTCCTGTGTTGACATTGGATTACGGTTCTAAGCATAGGATCACTCTCATCCATACACAATCGACCAAGGTCAATTTTTTCCATAACAAACCCTAAGAAATGAAAATGACTAAATATGAGCAAGAATTACTCAAGAAATTTAAAACAATAAATTTCACATGAACTAATTTAAAGAGAAATAAACCCTAACTAACGAACCTCTTTCCAACGATTGGAGCGATTAAGGTGTTGATTTTTGGAGCTGTAATGATTGGAGTGGTTGAAGTTATGGAGTTGTTTGCTTTTTTGACAAAAAAATAGAGATGGGTATTAAATAGGGTGAAGAAGAAGATGAAGTAGCCATTGGGTGTAAAAATGGAGGGAATTTAATTTATCTATGTGGCATCTATGTGGCAGTCCAGTTGGCATTTTAAACACGTCAGATGCTGTTTTTTAAAGGTTATAACACGCCACTGAGCGGTGTAGTCACGCTCTTGTCCACATCAGCAAAAAAAAGGCATTTTAATACTGAAAAAAATTGTTCAGGGGGTAATAGGACCAACGCAAAGGTTAGGTGTGTAGTTGGGATTTTGGTCAAACGTTGGGAGGTATTTTGAGTATTTTCTCAAATATGTTTACATAATCTCAGTGTTGCTTTATGGAAATTAGCATGTTTATGTAATCATCATTGAAAATAAAATTCAAAATACACCACATAGATATCCATGCATCTTGAACAACAAATTTCAATATAAAGGAACAATTCATGCAACATATATATGTGATGCCAGATATTCACTCTATAAATTTAAAACCAGAGCTAACTCAGACGAAGAGTATGCTGCTAATTTAAGCCAAGTGAATATCATTATCATTATCTCTAGTTCCATTGACCCAACATGTAACTCATATGGAGAGTTAATACAAGTTATCAATAACTAGTGATTATACATAGTGACAACCCATAATAAATCTATCCGATGGGGAGGAAAATCTAAAGTCAACACATAAATTTATTATTTCACTAGTATTTAGTCATGAAAACCATAAGGAAGAATCTCTCTCACCATTAGATCATAGCCAAGTAATTTTTCCTAAAAAAAATAATAATAATTTTTCAGAAAACGAAAATTGCCCAAAACACCATCTAAACAACCGCAAATTGCCGAAAAACGACATCTTACTGGGTCATTTCCGATGAACCTACCGAATTTCAGATCCATCAGAGTTCGTAATCTTCCAAATCTCTAAATCTATGACCAAATTCGAAAAATAACTTATTCAGGCGATTCAAGAAAAAATAATAATAATCTGATCCATATCCTTATCATATATCAATTCATGTTGAATCATCATGTGTGATCATGTTCTAGATTCTACATAAATAAAACCGATATAAAGAATATCGTTTTCATACTTAAAACAAATTTTAATCCGAAAGAACAACCTAAAAACCCATCTAAATAGCCTCAAAGATTATTTCTTACTATGTGTTTCCAATACACACACCAAATTTCAGGTCAATAAGAGTTTGTGAAATTCTTTATCTCCACAACTAACTAAATTCGTCAAAATAACCGTTTTAGGCATAGCTAATGATGAAATAATCTAATTCAGGTTTCTATTCTCCTTTATAATTATCCATGAGCACAAGGTATACTTTTTGTTTCTATTTCTTGGTAAAACACACACCTGCTTACAACAAATTGTCCACTCGATTAATACACCTGAGAATCCAAGATATTATGTTTCTCCCTTTCGGGTGAAAACTTCAATATCTCTTCTCATGAATTAATTAAGCATTACTAGTATCTAAAGGTAAATCTACCTTTCAATAGATAATACCCTATCATTAGCGTACACATATCTAGAACAATTTACATACGGTACATTGAGCATACTTCAATGACTCAAATAAATAGACCACATTAGTAATTCCTATTTATTAATCATAGCTCTCAATCCGTAGATTAATATTATCCCATATTATATTAAGAATTATATATATATATATATATATATATATATATATATATATATATATAGATATATATATTTGATATAATTATATATATATATATATATATATATATATATATATATATATGAGGATTATACATATGTAATAAATCAAATCCCATATATATAAAATTGTTCAACAAAAGGAAAAAGGTAAAATTTTCTAATGCAAAGATGTACCAGTGGCTGTCACCGCCACTTACTCCATAAAGGGCGTATGATTTCATCTCCTTTTGTTTTAAGAGTTTTGACAAAGTAAAACACGATTAGAACAAGAGTTTCCTCCCCAAGAAAAAAGGGATCCTTAACTTGCTTCAAAACTTTACTGCCAAAGGAGACCTAGCCGCCACAACTCATTAGCTCTCAAAACAAAAACACAAATCATTTTTCAATGAAAGCACTTTATAATGGAGTATGAGATATGGATAAAACAATTACTACTAACTTTATAGTTACTGAACTTAAAAAATTCTCTCTCTACTCTCTCCGTACAAATTAGATCGTTGATAATAACGGTCACCTCTCCACCGTATCTCCGCCACGAAACGCCTCATGGCGCCTTTGGACGGAGACCCACCTGCAATTCAAGACCAAGAACAATTCCTTCCCCTCAAATCTAATACTCCCAAAGATCCAAATTCACCTACATATGCTAATTCGCTAATAACAATTTCAAACCCTCAAACCATTGGCCACCGGAAAACGAGAGAATCAGTGATAGCAAGGCAAACCACCCACAATGGAGGCCCAGCAGTCATCTTCAATTTGAAAGAGTACTATGGAATCATGGCTTCCGAATGCCCTCTTACCCTTGTTGGGAAATTCCTCAAACCCCGTCCTCAAATTGAAAGGATTAGATCCAGATTCAAGGAGCTCTTCCCAGTCAGAGGTACAAAGATTGGGGTTTTCGACAACTATATTGTTTTCTTGGATTTCACTAACGAAGATGATTTCAACACTGCCTGGTTCAGAAGAGTGATTGAAATCGAAGGAATGCAAATGTGGCTACAGAAATGGTCGCCGGATTTCAAACCGGATGAGGATATACCTATTGCTCCGATATGGGTTCTTCTTCCAGCTATTCCTTATCATTTGCATACTTGGCACTATGTTAAACAAGTAGTTAGTCAAATTGGTACTCCGTTGACTCTAGATATGGCTACTAATGGTCGGACAAGGCCAAGTATGGCCAAAGTTAGAGTAGAAGTGAATCTGCTAAAGAACCACCCTAACAGTTTATGGATAGGACTTGAAGATGAAAATACTCCTTTGAGAGGATTTAGCTAAAAGATTGAATACGAGAACATGCCGAAATACTGCAAACATTGTAAGAAGCTAGGACACAACAATATGAACAGCAAGGTATTAGAAAGGATAAGAGCTAGTGAAAAAGAAAAAGAAAGTACTGATAAGGTGGATGGGAACTTGGAAGTACCACCTAATTGGAACAATAAGGAAGGTGAAGGAAGCAGTAACCAAGGAAATGGGCAAATTCAAGAGGAGAAACAAGATGAGCCTAGTTTAGGCAACACTGCTAAGGATAACAACAATATACATAAAGATGCCCCAACTATAGTAGAAATGATCATTAACAATAGCAACAAGAGTAAGAAAAAGCAGAAAAAGAAAAATGTACCAAAAAAAGAAAAACAAAGTTACTTTCAAGGCTACTATGTCGCATATGGGCCAAAGAAAAAACAAAAACAAAGCTGAGAAGAATGATGCCAATAATGAGGACACCAATGTTATGCATCCTGAACAAGATCAACACATGGAAAATGGAAATGAGAACTCCAATAACATTGTGAACCATGATAGTAGTGATGGAAACAAAAATTACATTGTGGAGAATTCTGAAAATGAAGGTAGCAGTGAAGAAAAGGTTGAAAACATCCTAGAAAATGAAGCCAACAGTGAAGAGAGGATGGAAAACACTTTTCAATCCTCAAACAATCAGGGGGAAGATTCTGAACAATAACAAATTGTGGGTAACATCTATTGCAATATCAACAACATTGACACTTCTACTAGTTTACCATTAGAAGTGAAGAGAATGGAGGGTATTCAATTAGTAGTTGATTTTGGAGGGAAGCAATCCAAAGGAGCAATCCATTGATCAACCAACTAAACCACCAGATCCTAGTAGTGAGGTAGATATGATTCAGAGTAAACACTTTAAAAATATTCAGTCTAACTCTATGGAGAACAACAATGACATGGATGCTATGGAAACTACTCAACAAAACTATGAGGAACATGAAGACAACAATGATAATATTGAACAGAAGGGAGGAAGAAGCAGACACAGAGGAAAAAGCAAGAAAACAAAGGAAAGATCCAAATCTGTTGGTAAAGTGAAGGATCACAAACAAAATACATCCACTCTAGAATTCCATGATTAGTGCAATTTTACGAATATAAGAGGGGTAAGGTCCAAAAAGGCCATTCACAGACTCAAATACCTTGTCAATATTAACAAAGTGGTTTTTATAGCTATTATGGAACCTTTTGTCAATATGAACAAAATTAAAGGTTACAAAAAATTTCTTGGTTTTCAACATTGCTTAACCAACACCAATGGTAAGATATGGTGCTTATGGGATCACCTGGATCAGGCTAAGGTGATAGAAAATGAGGAAGAACATCTTACTGTTGAACTTAAAGACATAGGAAACAATGAAATTGTCATTTCCTCTGTTTATGCAAAATGTACTTCAGAAGAAAGAAGGGATTTATGGGACAGCTTGGAGAACATCAGCAATAATATTATTGGACCATGGTGTATTGGAGGGGACTTCAATGCCATAATGGATCCAAATGAGAAACAGGGAGGAAGACCTCATCGAGCTCAAAGGTGTTTTGATTTCATAAGCACTATGGAGGCTTGTAGTATGACTGATGTGGGATTTACAGGTCCAAGATTCACATGGTGTAACAAAAGAAGACCAAACAAAAGGATATGGAAAAGGCTAGATAGAGTCTTTGTTAATGATCACTGGTCACAAAAATTTCATACTAATTCTGTGAAGCATTTGGTCAGAACTGGATCTGACCATAGGCCTCTTTTAATGAGATGTCATTCTGATCAGAAAGATTTCATAAAATACTTTAGGTTCCTAAATTTTTGGACAGATCAGAGTGACTTCCTAGATATTGTCCAAGAATCATGGAATATGAATGTCACTGGAAATGCTATGTGGAGATTGCAAAATAAACTGAAAAGTCTCAGTTAGAAGCTAAGTCAATGGTCTAGAGACTCTATTGGAGATGTCTATGAACAAGTGACTGCTTGGGAGAATAAAATCCAAGATTTGGAAGAATTAGATCTTCTGTATAATTCTGATCATAGCAGGGAAGATCTCAACAGGGGACATGCTGAATATGTCAGATGGCTCAACATTCAGGAATCAATCTTCAGACAAAAATCTCATATCAAGTGGTTCAAGGATGGTGATTGCAATAGCAAATTCTTTCATAGTGTCCTTAGGGCCGGAAGGAATAAGTTATGCATTCATAGAATCAAGAATCATAATGATAGATGGGTGCAAGGGGAGGATAGATTTGTAAGTACAACTATCAGACACTTCAAATGCATGTTCAATCTGGCCCAACCTACTATGAATCATTCTTTGTTGAATTGTATTCCTCGGTTGATTAATGAGGAGGACAATGATTTCTTGAGCAAGATGCCTGAAGAAGATGAAATCAGAGAGGCCATATTCAGTATGAGTCCAACTAGTGCAGCTGGACCGGATGGCTTCAATGGTATGTTCTTTCAATTTTGTTGGACTATTATTAAGCATGATATCATTGATTTTGTCTGTGATTTCTTTAAGGGTAAGAGTCTAACAAAATTCTACACTCATACATGTCTTGCATTAATTCCTAAAATTGATAATCCATCATCTTTCTCTGATATGAGACCTATTAGTCTTAGCAACTTTACCAATAAAATTATTTCTAAAATCATCTCTAGAAGACATAATCCATTTCTGTCCAAGCTTATCTCTTTAAATCAAAGTGGTTTCATCACTGGTAGGCTTATAACTGAGAATGTTATGTTAGCTCAAGAAATTGTTCATAACATTTCAAAAACTAACAGTGGTGGTAATATTGTTTTGAAGTTAGATATGGCTAAGGCTTATGATAGACTTTCATGGTCTTTCCTCACTAATGTCCTTAAAAGGTTTGGTTTTTCTGAGTTCTGGATTAATCTTGTTAGTAGGCTCATTTCAAATGTTTGGTACATTAATGGAACCAAGAATGGTTTCTTCTCATCATCTCAAGGACTTAAGCAAGGTGATCCTCTCTCCCTTTCTTTGTTCATTTTGGCTGCTGAAGTACTATCAAGGAGTCTTAACAACCTCCTTAATAATAACAGCTTTATTCCTTTCACTATGAGCCAGAGAGGACCTCTCATAAACCATCTTGCCTATGCTGATGACATTGTCATTTTCAGCAGTGGCAATAGCAAGTCTGTTAAAATCATTATGAAACAGATTAGGCTATATGAGAAGTTCTCTGGGCAAAAGGTGAACCAAAATAAAAGCTTCTTCCTTACTAATACAAAGACTTGTGCTTACAGGATCAACAAGCTGAGAAAGTGTACAGGTTTTCTAGAAAAGCCATTCCCTTTCACCTACTTGGGATGCCCTATCTACATTGGTATTAAGAAGATATGCTATTTTGATAACATGGTAACCAAGGTGGTGAAAAGGTTGAATGGGTGGCAAGGTAAAATGCTTACTTATGGGGGCAAAAAGGTGTTGATTAAGAGTGTTCTTCAAGCTTTAACTACCTACACTCTCATTGCTATTAGCCCCCCTAAGGGCACCATTAATCTTATCCAAAAGCACTTTGCCAGATTTTTTTAGGGTACTAATGGAGATAGATCTAAATACCATTGGAGATCTTGGGAAAATTTGTGCTACCCTAAAGATGAGGAAGGTATTGGCATTAGAGATATGCATGATATTGCTAGTACTCTTGCTATTAAAAGATGGTGGCGATATAGAACTCAACCTTCTCTTTAGGCTGAATTTATGAAAGCCAAATACTGCATTCGAGCTCATACTGTGTCCAAGAAATGGTGTTCTGGTAATTCTCAGGCCTGGAAATCACTTGTGATAGCTACGGAAAAAGCAGAACCTAACATTGTTTGGAAAATTAATGATGGAGAATGTAATATTTGGTGGGACAATTGGACTGAAAAAGGAGCTTTGGCTACTCTATTTCCTGACAACATTATCAACCTAAAGGCTAAAGTCAAGGACTACATCACTGATGGCATATGGAATCTGCACAGACTCAGAAATCTGCTTCCTGAACACATGGTGCAACACCTTAATATTCAAATTGGCTAGCCTGACCAAAGAGACTATGCTTACTGGAAGCTTACTCAGGATGGAAAATTTGCTAACTATACTGCTTGGAATATGGTTAGACAAACTAGAAACAAGAATGTTGAGGTCAATCAGGTATGGCATCAATGCATTCCCTTTAAAATATCATTTCTAACTTGGAGAATTCTTTTCAGAAAACTTCCATTCAATAAAGTAGTGAACAACCTTGGAAGGCAAGGAAGACAAATAACATCAACATGCTATTGTTGCACTACACCTGTAAATGAAACCATGCAGCATGTTTTCATTGAAGGAAATGCTGCTGATTACATCCGGAAGCTGTTTGGAGGACCTTTGGGGATTAGGCACGAACACTGGTCACCTAAAAGAATTATGAAGACCTGGAGAGATATAAAGCATCATAACAACATTCACAAGCTACTGTATCAAATTGTCCCCATCTGTATCTTGTGGGAAATTTGGAAAAGCTGGACTTCATGTAAATTTGGAGAACAAAAGAAGTTCAGTACTAGAAGAATGGAGAATCAAATTTTATGGACTGTTAAAGCTGCCCTTGGTGTTGCATTTCCCAGATGTAACCTGATGAATAATTGTCAAAACTGGCCTCAAGTTTGTCAAACTGTTGAAAGACTTAGACCAGTGGTCCTTTGTAAAACTGTAAGTTGGATCAAACCTTTCGAGGGGAGATATAAACTTAACAGTGATGGGAGTTTTTCGAGTAACAATGCTAGAGCAGGGATTGGTGGAGTCATAAGAAATGCTAATGGTGACTTGGTTATGGCATATTCCATTCCTATCATATGTGATAGTAATAACCAAGCAAAAGCTCAAGCTGCTAGATATGGAGTGAATTGGTGCAAGCAAAACAACATCAGAAATTTTGATTTGGAATTGGACTCAATGATCATCACTGACATGATAAGAAATGAGGACACTTCCAATCTCAAGCTCAGAATGGTCATCAAGGATATACTGTTGAACATCAACAAGGGTGAAACCAAAATATACCACTATTTTAGGGAAGCCAATCAGGTGACAGACTTCTTGGCAAAACTGGCATCGTCAAGTGGAATGGGCACCTTCTACTATTCTTTTCAACATCTTCCAAAAGAAGTGAAGGGATCCTTTCAACTAGATAAATGTCAACTTCCTAGTATTAGAAGAAGATTTGACAAAGCTAATTTTTTTATGAGCTAATTCTTTTGTTAATATGGGAAGAGACATTGTATAGGCTAATCTCTTCCCTTGAAGATTGTTATCTTACAATTTTCCTTTTGCTATTTGAGGTAAGGTACATGTCCCCCTCACTTTGTAATGCTTTTAAAAGAAATAGACATGGTAGGGGTCAAAGCCTAACCCCCCAACACCAATGGATAATACCTTGGTGATGACTTAAAATTAAAAAAAAATAAAAAAAGGTATGGATAAAAAAATTTCCAGCCGAACGACTAGACAGATTTATTTAACCGTGGGCAGCGAAAAACACAACAAGCGTACAATTTTTCGACAAGACTATAAATCAAGAAACCTACATATAATCGGACATATATGTACTATCTAGGTTATCTATTTAGATGCAAGTAAGCTCTTGATGCCAATTGATGGAATACAGGCATAAACAGCGGAAGCAAATAGCCAGGATCGAACTTGCATGTAATATAGACAACACATAATCAAGATATTAATCAAAAATAAAATTGATACTTATCTCTTGAAGCGTGACCGCGACCAAGAATCGAATCTTCAACCATGAACACACTCCATCCACGAGATCGTCATCCTTCAGTTCCACAGTAACCCGAATAATACCAGAATTTGCGAAATTCGTGTGGGCAAATTTCTATGGAAAAAGTGTAGAAACTTGTAAAATACCGCTATTTTATAACTGCAGGTTTTAGGGTTTTCACCCTTTTTCCAAAACCTGCTGGGTCTTTATTTTCCACCAAGAAATAATATTTCATTTAATTCTTTATTATTCGGGCACAAATGAGGGACACATAATTTAATTAACGAGGCTTCCTATTATGGAATTAATTCAAAATATCCGAATTAATCCTACCATACTATCGTAACTGCACTCCTCGGTCAATTTCGAAATCTTTCATTAAATCTTATTTAACTCCCCATGTTAAGATTACAAATACCAATTAATTAAATTAAATTATTGACAATTTAATTCATTGTCTAATTAAATCCTTTATACTTCCGCTTAACTTATTTTATGTGACAAACACAAAATCCACCTGCAGAGTTTTCACATGAAAACTTATAAGCATCCATAAAGGGGTATCATCAATCTCAAAGTTGAGACATGGATTCTATCAACTAATTATTATTTCACAAATGTATTTTGCCATTATCCAATTTGCCAGGAATACATAGACCCGCAATTGAATCGTACCTTTTAATAAATCAAAATAATGAACAAATCACATTGATCATAATAATCATATCAAGATTAAGAGTATAAGTACATTTAATGAGCTAGAGAGGTTGTTTTATATATTCAGTACAAAAACACTTATCTCTACTTGGTCCGTTCAATACACACAAAATGTACTAGCACAAGAAGTTGGAATAAGCTCATTCCCATAAACAAGATAAATTATATTTTAATCTCGTGCTACAATCATCCCGATGGCTTTGTCCAATTTCCATCTTAGATTGTTACATGAACTTTATACTTATAAGAACCGATGATTTAATCTTCCGTGTATAAGCTAAACTCTATACACTAAATCATCTACTATATAAGTAAAGGACACACATACTAGTACATGATCTATTTAACTCTTTATTAAAATTGAATAAATAATTGTTCTATAATAAATACTATATCCAAACACATGGTTAATAGTATATATCCCAACACATACAACATTGATTTTCAATAGAAAATCATGCACAATGTAATTATTTCCAAAATGAGACAAGTAATTATCTAGTTATAAATTTAACTCAACAGGCATATGATCTTGCCATAGGACTAGCTCTTGGTGATCTTGGAAGCTCAGACACCCTATTTCCAAAAGGATCATAATAAATCACTCCAGAAAATTGTGGTGGCTGGCATCTTTCACCCATCAAGATTTGTTTCTGCCACAATCCACCTTCATGTCCAAATCCTTCTCTTTCATTTGAACCATTTTTTATCACATTTGATTTTTCACCATACTTTTTTGGCATGGTCTTAGTGCTTATAGTTGTGATGAGTTGCTTTGGTGAAGTTAATAATGGTGACTTCGAAGCTAATATTCTCTCTTCATTGGTTTCTTCATTAGCCATATGGTATTTTCTTGATGCTCTTGATCTTCCATGTTTAGCACATAGGGCTATGACAGCTATTATTGAAAGAAATAAACCTATTGCTAATGGCATGGAACATAAGCTTTGATCACCATTATTTCTTGAGATTAATAAACGAACCATCTTTGGAAAATAAGAAAAATATTTGTGTTAGAGTATTTTCTAGGGAAACTAGGAGGAGAAAAAGAAAAGAAGTGGTTTCAAGAATTGGAGAATTATTTTGAAGGAGTATTATGAGCATATATATATATATGTTGATGTTGTAAAAATGTCAACACTAATTGTAGTAGTTGAAAGGAGGAGGAAAAATTCAACTCTAATATGATACTCATTGTTATTTAATAACTCAATAATTAACACACCCTCAGGACACGCCTGAGTTTTATTTTTACAAAGTCAGCTTTAATCAAATCAAATCAAATAAACCATTTTCTTCGAGAAATAATTTCGCAGTTTGTTTCTTTTATGACTTTCTAAATTATAAGTTTACTTTTTATGACCTTTAGACAAAGTCTTTAATAACATATATACTCTCCATCTCAAAATAAGTGTCATCTTAGCAAAAATCACACCTATTAAGAAAACAATAATTATAATGTGGAGTTTACTAAGCTACCCCTATTTATTAGATTTTTTTGAGAATTGAGCAATATTAAAAAGGACTACTTTTTTAATGCTAAGGCACAGTTGGAAACACATTTCAATTTTTGTCTTGAATTTCTAAGGTGACACTTATTTTGGAACAATTTCTTTTGCTAAGATGACACTTATTTTGAAAAGGAGGGAGAATATTATTACTCAAACTTCATTATCACTTCTCACGTATAATAAAAATAATCATATAAGTGCAATTTGTAATAACCTGAATACTCAGAAATAAATTTCCCAAAATTAAATTCATAATTTTCTCAAACCCCCCCCCCCCCTCCGGGCCCTTCTCCTGCAGCTGGAGGAAAAACTTCAAAACAAAACAAAAAATAGAATTTATTTTTGAGTTTAACTTCTTTACTCTGTTGAAAATTATTATAATGTCATGTTACTTAATAGATAATTACACATAACTGTCCATAAAAAGTGCGATTAACAACCCGAAAATTAAGAGGTTACTATTATTTCAAATTAAATTATATTGATGGTATAAAAACTATTACAAGGTCAAAGTATATAACTTAATTAAGTCCTTCAATTATTTTTAAGTGCAAAAGCTAGACGTATTTGGTTTGATATAGGGTAGAAAACATGAGTCAATGACTGGAAGCTTATGTAATTGTGAACCTATGATTATTTAGTAACTTAACTGAGTTGCAACTGCAATTTGACTTATTGGTGCATTTTACAAATTAAATTATTTAGACCTCCAAATAGTTGAATAATTCAACGTTGCTTTATTTATTTTTTGCTTCCTTTGTACTATACATGAACTCATTCGAGACGTGGCTCATTTATTTACTTGGGGTTAGGTTTACTCAAATGATTACTTATTAATAGTTCAATAGAATATCCTTATTGAAGGCTACCCATTCATATGCCTTTTTGGTTCAGGAAGACATTATTTTCTCCAAATAAATCCTAGAATACCTATTTTTTTTATTTTTGATCATGCTTAATCACAGTAGCCAAAGAAAAGAATTAATTAATTACGAATTAAAATCCGTATCTCCCCAAAATTTGAGCTTTTCGATTTTATATTATTTCCTAAATTTGAGCTGTTAATTATTACTTTAATTTTTTGTCTTTTTCTTGTGTGTAATTGCTTTTCATAATTTGTTTATTTGTTTCAGAGAGCTTTTCCAAATTTGTTAGAATTAGGATACTCCTATTACACTTTCAAGCTGAATCTTTTAGTTCACTTAATACCAATAAATTAATGGAGTCTCGCTAGCCTCTTGCTGATAGTTCTCACAACATATCTTATCTTTGGATCCTTCGTTTACTTAGCTATATAAAAAATAATATTTCTGGAGAAAGACTTAAAAAAGTAAAGCTAAGACGGTTTTTGAGAAGAAATTAAGCTAAGAACCAGTTTTTGCATTCCCAAGAACCAAGGATATATCGTCAGCATCATTAATAGTATTATATTGATCAATCGGAGTTGTGGTTGAGTGGTAAGTATTTTTTATTAATTCTTAACATGTAAAATTTTGGGTCAAGCCCTGAGTATTAATCCTATGTCAGGGAGCGATTCACCTCATTATGAAATTTTACGACACGAATTCAAAATTTAATTGTGCCCCAATATAATATCTCGGACACTAGGTGAGAAATTTAAATTAAAAAAAAAATAGTGTCCTTTGAGTGGAATCCTTCTGAGAGTTGAATAACGTTATGCCACCAAAATCCTGTAGCATGGTGGACTTCTGTTTTGCTACTCTGAGATCCATTTTGATGGGTTTCTACGTGCTTCCCATGATAAGAAATTTGCTATTTTCTGGTTTCTTTCTACCCACATACATGGACTCCAATATCATCCTTTCAAAGCCCTCTAAAATACGGTCTTGTTTTGTTTAGTGACCAATGAGCATCATAATTAACTTTTTTTAGGTTCTCCATCCGGCGTCCGATACCCACTGTCACCATTTTGTTGTAATTTGGTTAAAACATATTGATAGCTTGGCTATTTGTAAAAATTACAGAATCGCCACCTAATTATTCGTTTTGAGGAATTAGGAAACCTGTTTAAGAGAGAAGGTATAAAAAAAACCTTTATTTTAAAAATTAGAAAAAAAGGGTAAGGGTTCAAGTGATTTCTCGAGGAAGGTGTTAGACTTCTCGAAAAATCCGCAAATGCAGTTACCGACGGATCTAAAACATTTTTATGAATAAAAAATTATAATTTGTTTGCAAGCTGTTTTGTTTAAAATCACTTACTTAGCGCTTTAATCATTTCATTAATTAACTTGTGAATTAACATAATTTCCGGATAATTGCGCGAAATGGTGGTTATTCCATTGATTAAACTTGTTAATCCAATAATCCAAACCCTCCTATTCATAGATTAATAGACTTCATTTATCAACTACTAAAAGATACTCCATGAATTAGCCAACTTAACTGTGTCTTGGAATTTTGGGCCTTCAAATCAATTAATTAAGGAAAACTTATACAAATGACTACATGTTGGATTTTTTTTTTAAGCATAGCTATACTTTTGCTAATTACATTTCGTAGCTACAGTAACATGGATTCAAATTCGACTGTATTCCAATTCAGTTGTATTTCGCTATAATCAAGTCGGGTGTATTCAATTCGGATGTATTCATTCGTAGCTACTTTTACACTGTATTCAAATTATTGTATTTAAATTCGATTATATTCAAACAACATAAGTGCAAACAAAAATAGAGATACTCAGCTGTATTCATTTCACTATATTCATTTATATACAAAATACTCTCCTTCGCAATACAAGAATGCAGGCGAAAAATACAAAAAGAAACATTGCATTTACACTAAAAAGAATAACGAATACACTCAAATCTGAGATACAAGAAATAAAATACACTAAAATAGACTCAGATCTGAGCCGGCCAGATCCATGACAGTAGCAGCAACGACGAAGCACGCCGGAAAAACCACATTGAACTCCGGCGAACCAACTGAGGCGGAAGTGCAGGCGGCATGGAAGAAAAAGAGGTGGAGGCGCCGGCCAGATCGATAGCGCCACCGCCACCAACAACCCTCGTCCTCTTCCTCCCATCTCGATGTATCTCCGCCGCCATCTGCCACAACAACACCACTACCACTACTTCTCCTCTCCTCTTCGTCACTCCCACACCAACAACACCACTATCGCCGACCCTCTCCATCAATAGCGGTGGTGGAGCTCACCTCCGACGAGTCATCGGAGAGGCAAAAATATAACCAGCAAAGATCCAAAGCCATCAAGTTAGATCTGGTTGAGAAAGTAGACTGCTTTTTTATTTTTTCAATGTACTTTTTTCTCTAATGTAGTATCTTTTTTAAATATATAATATAGCTATGGTAAGTAATTATTTACATAGTATTAGCTATAGAAATAATTAATTTAAATTATAGTTACTATAAGTAAATACCTCTTAAATGTTATTTACATTATGTAAATTTCCCAATTAATTAACACTTGACCATTTGAAAGAGTCTATTGGGCTTGGGTTTCGCAAAATAAGCTTGGGAAAAGGATATCACGTGACCTTTTAGGGAATATATAAAACAAACTTATCAGTAGTGGTTCGGTTTTATTTTTTTAGTTAAAACCAAACCAAATCAAACCAATTATGGTTGGGTTTTATTTTTCAATACCAAACCAAATCAAATCAAACCACTAATCGAGTTTTTTTCCCGATTTGATTCGGATAATCGGCTTGTGCAGTTTGTCGGTTTTCCCTGTACAGCCCTACTTATCACTACTTTATACAACCCCACCTCCCCGAATTAGATTTTAGGATCAAATTAATGTCAAATTTAGCCATTACGAACTACCGATATATGAATCCGCCGTTGATCCACAAGAACTACCGCCAGTACCACTAGATTTTTGGTATTTCTGATTTTTGCTTTTTTGCTATAGCTATCGGCTTCTTTCTAAGAGCAATTTAAGTGTTGTACATTGTGTGTGGTAGATTGTAACTTTTGTTTATCCGACTATTGAGGATTAAATGGATATTGCTACTATAACGAAGTGGAAAATCTTAGAGATTGAACTATCGATAGAGATGTGTTTGTCGATTTCTCTTCATGAATTATGGGATTTTTCTTCACTGTAATGCTTTATAAATATGGTATAGTTGTTAGTTTAGAGCTTTAATTGTGGCATGATATTGGAGATTGGATGATAATGAAAGCATGTAATGCAATCTTCTTTTTGGTAGAACTAATAGGACTGATGAAATGAAGGATTTCAATCCCCAAAACATGTATATTATGTATATAATAATTGTATAATATGAATATAATTGGTGAGTATATGTTGATTATACACTTATTATACACAAAATATACACCAATGATATATTTCCTATACCATACAGTAGGGATACATATTCTAGACAACAGTGATACAGTTTCTATACGTATGATCAATTTCTTATACATATACAGTAGTGATACATATTCTATACAACAATGTTACAATTTTTATACATATGCTGGAATTAGTTGAAAAAAAGGCTACGAAATGGGATTATTTTGAAAAGACTAAAAATATCTTTCAAGCTTCTTGGGTCATCTAGTGTCAACAGTTTCACCCGGATGGTCATTTATGTCTTTGTCCCAAAAAGTTTTGCCAATTTGTTCACAATTTTTTGAAAGGAAAATTTACTTGTCATAGCTACCTCTAAGAGGTACTTATTGATAATAACTACTATTTAATTTATTTATATTTCATAGCTACAGTGATTTTCTAATTTACATATCGTAGATATACCAAATACATAGAGTTATTCTCATATCAAGCTTCTCCCTTTCTCTCCGTTGCACCACCGCAGCCAAGGAGGCAGTCGTAGCCACCTGTAATGCCGGTATCCATGGATTTTTCTTAGATATGGATTTGGTGTATTTTTCGACGATCTCAGATCATAGTTTAGCCACCGGTAATACTGGAATCCATGGCTTTTTCTCAAATCTAGATTTGGTGTATTTTCCGACGATCTCATATCATAGTTTCTGGATTTGGTGTATTTTTCGACGATATGGATTTGGTGTAAAACCGGAAAAAAATCTCGTTAACACTTCTGTATTTCTTTGCAAATTAGATCTCTATTTGTATTTCCGCCTGATTTGGTGTA
Source organism: Lycium ferocissimum (assembly GCF_029784015.1). Lineage (NCBI taxonomy): Eukaryota > Viridiplantae > Streptophyta > Magnoliopsida > Solanales > Solanaceae > Lycium > Lycium ferocissimum. The sequence goes on from NC_081347.1 coordinate 57,714,156, forward strand.
TTTTCCGATGATCTCAAGGCCCAACTTGAGTGTATGTGAGTGTATTCTGCATTTTTTAATGTAGTATTTATGTATTCCAAAGGAGATTTTTCTTGGAAATTAGATGTATTTGATTGTATTTTTGGGAAATCCTAGATGTATTTGACTAATTTCCATTCGATTCTTAAATGTATTTGATTGTTTTTTCCTCAGATGTGAGTGTATTTGAGTGTGGTTTTTCCTCAGATGTGAGTGTATTTGAGTGTGTTCGTCTGGCGGGATACATTCAAATAATGTCGAGTACATTCAACCTTGCGACGTTCGGTGGGGACCTTGCTGATCTAAGCTCGAATATAGTCAAATGGAGCCACAACAAAAGGATAGATCAATATAAATACACTAAAATACACAGATCCGTTGTGTTTTAAATGCACTGAAATATATCATTTTTTAATACGCATGTATTCAAAGAAATTAAGGTTGAATGTATTCAAATACATGCGACATCAATAAGGTTGGATACAACTAAACAAAGGTATTCAAATAAATCGAATTGCCCTAAACTAGCTACGAAATGTAAATACATAAAATGTAGCTACAAATTGTTAAAAGCTCTTATAAGGTAGTGGTTTATGTAAGTTACCCTTTCGGAAATATTTTTTTGCGCGGATTTCCCTTCAAACACCCTGATCTTTAATTTTTTCCCCTCAAATTGTTGGTCTTTAATTTTTGGTCCTCTCCTAAAAAAGTGGCCGAAATACCTCAAGGTTCTGGGTTAGAATTTCGGCTCAGTAAAAAAAAAAAAAAAAAAAAAAAAATCAAGGCAAGGTTTCGCGAAAGTTAGACCTTATAAGACCTAACTTAGTTATGCTGTAGTTCCAAGTTAGGCTTTATAAAGCATAACTTCTGCGTTCTAAGTTATGCCTAAGGCAATAGTTATGCAGGACAAGGGATAAAGTTATGCCTTAAGAAATAACTTCTGTATAGAAACTATGCCTTAAGGCATAACTTGCCTTACAATTTTTTTTTACTCTGCTGGGATTCTAAAGAAGTTAGTCTTTAATGCATAACTTTTCTCCGAATAGGCCTAATTTGCTACGGAATTTTTTTATACTTTGCTAAAGTTCGAACCTAAAATTTCAGGGGTATTTTCGGCCACTTAAAGTGCCGAAGGCTAAAAATTAAAGACCAGGGCTAAAAATTAAAAACCACCCTTAATAAGGACATTCGTGCGAATGGCCCTTTTGGAAACTCATTTGGGCTTTGGAAGCTGGAGCTGAAGTTCGGCCACACGCGTTGGGCCTGAGTTCTGTCGACCCAAAGAAACACACCCTTTGTTAGCTCAAAGAAAAGCACTTGAAATGCTCAACTTCATTACTACTTTTTGTTTGTTTTGAAAGGTGATTTAACTAGTCCTCATGTCCAGATTGGAGTTTGTTTTGCCGGGGTAATCTTAGTAGTTCACTTGGTTGACTATCAGAACTTTCACCTTATTAGTGAAGGTTGGAATCCTGACCTTGTAATCCCCTTCCCCTACCCCAATTTTTTTTTTTTAAATGAGCTTGTTTTGTCAAATTTTTCACCTTGTATGACAAGGCCAGGCTATGCCCCCTTCTTCAAAGTGTAAATTTCAACACATTAATCATAGAATCTTGACTTGGAATTAAAAAAAATACTGAATCTTCCCAAACATGCATTCCTGTAGAGAGAGAGAGAGAGGCATATAGAAATTTGACTATTCTAAATTTACTAGTAATATTTTCCTCGTAAGCACCTCAAATTATAAATAATATAATTCTTGATTTCAACATATAATGTAGAATTCAAAGTCTGATTCACATGATATTCCTTGATTATTAAGGAACATTTACTGGGAAAAGGGTCTACTGACCCTATATCCTCCCTCAATCCTCTCAACTCCCCACCTTCATTTCACATTCAACATTAAATAAGAGTACTAAATTTATTCACAAGTCTCACATGTAAGCAAGCTACCATCTTTTCTAAATTCAACGCTTATAATATAGTTGTTTATACATTTTGGTACATTAGATTCAAGCTGTCATCGCTTCAAAGTTTTCCCAATCTCCTAGACAAAATTTGGTCCTTATTTTCTCCTTTTAATTTCTTCTCTTCATTTCATTGATCCATGTTTCCTTTTGTCACTATACTTCTCCATTTTCCCTTTCAACATGGTCTTAAAGGTTCATCATATACTATATTACATTCTTTTGCTTTCTCTTTTCTTTCTCTTCTTTCATGAATTCTACCACTTCAAATTTTTGAAAACCAACAACAAAATTATAAACCACTCTTCTTCATCTAACCACCCTTTGTTAGCTAAAAGAAAAGCACTAGCCACCAATTTTGACTTCACCTCATTTGTCAAAAACCTTCACCGGCACCACAAACACAACCGGAACGAGCAGCCAGAGCCAAGTGGAAGTGAGATTGATCCACGTTATGGTGTCGAAAAACGTCTTGTACCATCTGGCCCAAATCCTTTGCACCATTGAAGGTTTGGAGGAAATTTGTATACATAAAACCAAGCTAGCTACCATGCATCATTTTATTCTTGAAGAGAATGTTCTATACGTAGGATCTTGTAAGCTTTGGAGTTTGTACATGTACAATGAAAAGTTTGCTAACATAATTTTTTGGGTTAGTAGATAGTAGTTTGAAGTAAATGAGATGATTCATTAATTTAGCTTCTAATATGATTAATTCTCTTTTCGATTAAGAAATGGTTGCTTGAAAAATATGGCAAATTAGTTGGTAAATATTGTTTCCCTTTTTATTTTTTGTGAGTTGCAAAATGGAAACACATGAGTGGTTGTGACGGCACGGCAATGGTGGGGGAAAGGTGTTGTTAACTAACGCCACAATATGTTATTAGTAAATGTCGTTGGTTAGTATAAAAGCCTAAATATAAGGGTATGCACAATGCATGTGATAAGTTGGGTAATATGTAGCACTAGCAAACAAAGCCATGAACCATGTCTCCACTGAGTAATGCCAATTTTTTCTCTAATAATTTTGTTTTTAGAGTGTAAATTTTGTGTAAATTAGAAAACTCATAAATTTATTTATTCGCGCTTCGCACACATAAAAGTAAATATTATTAACTAATTATTAATTGTTAGCCCGATGTTCTTAAAATTCCCTATAGTATTAATCAATTATTAATTGTTAGCCCGATGTTCTTACATTTTTAAAAAGATTGAAAAATTATAGTAAAAAGAAAATACCGTTTGACTTCCCAAACAGTAACTCTTCTCTTTTACTGATCAATGTTCATGTATCACTAATATTTCAAGTTAAAAAATCAATAAGCAACTATTGTCTCATTGCCGCTAAATCCTTTTTTATAGGAGTGACTAGAAGTCACCATTGCTAATAATTCAAAATATTTTAAAAAGGATTGAAAAATTATAGTTAAAAAAAAAAAAAAAAAAACTCTGTTTGACTTCCCAAATAGTGATACCTAAATTGTAAAATAGAAAGGAGGGAGTATTATATATAATAATAAAATAATTACTCCGATTTGTTTCACTTGCCGAAGGATTTAGAACAAAAGTTCCCCGTGCCTGTCTCTAAGACTCTCGACATCGTTCCCACCATCATCTTGCAATCGTCGAACAATAAGTAACCTAGCTCATCTCTCTCCCCCATCCTTATCGGTGATGATTTTGGTTGTCACTACTCAAGCTCAGCTGTTGTCTCAATTTCTCTATCTTCTTTTTTCATGTAGGTTTCAAGAGTACTGTTAGGGGCATCATTCATCTCGTTCACTTTCTTGTCTTCTTCGGCAAAATAATAATCTGTTTCTATGGTATCTAAGCACTTGAGTCTAAGTCTATTTTTAATTTATATGTCCAACTATGGTGATTTGTAAAAATGTTTTTACTTGTTTTTTTAAGTTGTCTCTAACTGCTGTTAAATTGATGAGTTGGTTCATCGCTTTCCCCTACTTTATCAATTGATTCCTCTGTTTACTATGGATGTCGTTAATAAATTCAGTTTCTCATGATCGTTCAGAAGTTTTCTGAGTGTTATTGATGAATATCAAAGTTTAATTGAATCTACAACATTGAGAGCTCTCTGTTATTGAGATTTTTGTTAATTCCTTGAAAACGTGAAATATAAGTTGCTGAAATCATCAATTGTTTCAGCCATCCGAATCTGAATTGTGAATTTAGGTGGATGTGAACTACTCAGTTTGTTTGTTTTTTATATCTCTTTGTATTAATGTTCTGTTGTCATACCAAACCCAATAATTTTTTTATGTTTTTTAACTTTCGATTAATTAGCTAATGTATATTGTTCAGGACTCCAGTTGAACTTTTAGCAAGCTAGATCTCTTTTTCTTACTATATTTAATCATCATCTAATATTTCTCTATAAATTTTGAAGAATAAAAATGAGCCTAACAGCACATGTACCTGTACTTGAGTAGAAAATAATAATGGAAGAGAACTAAAATTTCAAGCCTGGCCGAGTCTGCACCATGACAAAACCTACATTCGGCTCCAAAAGTATACCTATCGGATAAGATAATCTAACCAAAACTGATTTTCTGATCCTACAAAATAAAGATACCTGTGGGATAAGAATTTGTCATGTAATTGCATAAATAGAAATGTTTTTTTTCTCTTAAGACTTGTATTGCACTGCTGTAACTTACATCCATATTGGAGGATTGACTTCTTTAGGGTCCAGATTGTTGTTAGGATCCATATGTACTGTTGAGAATATACTTAAATATTAAAACACATGCTCTCTCTAACAGTTTAAACTTTTAGATAAGATGGTCACACACTTCAATATGGTATCAGAGTAGGATTGAATCTCACCACCAGTCATTATTAAAAAGAGTTTCCATGTGCTTGGCCCATAAAAAATAATCAGGCTTGCACATGAGGGGGCGTGTTGATAATATAGTTAAATATTAAAGGCGTGCTCTCTCTAATAACTTAAGGTTTTCGATGAGATGGTCACACACTTCAGTATGGACATCTATACATTTGGTCTGTGATGGAATACTTGGCTGTTGGAGGGCATATCTTTGACAAGTTCTCTTTTCGTACTTTGTTTTTGGTTTGGGCCCTTATGTTTGTATTGGTACTACTTTTATCTAATTGCCATTTGTTGGTTAATACTCATTTTGAAATGGCTAATATTATCATATTCATGTTCGAGATATGTTTATCTTTGTGCTTCTTATGTCTCACCAACGTTCATGAGTAGGATATTGTACTTGTCGTCTGTTTATTGAGTTTCCTTTTTTTTTTCTTTTTTTCTTTTTTTTTTTTTAACTTTTCAATGATGCTAAAATGAGGAAGAGATGGTTAGTTATGGTTGATGAAACATTCCTCATACCTAGTCTGGATAAGTTGGTTTTTATGAGTTTATGCATGGCAGTACATTATATATTCATTTTCTTTGAAATACTAACACATTTATTTGTCATCAACAAAAAGGGATTATTTATTGATTCTAGAAGTGTTTTGAAGATTGACAAATGAAACGTGGGCTTGTTTTGTAGAATTTGTGTGTTAGTCCAGACGTGCTAGTCATTTAGTTGAAATTGGGCTTGCCTGGTCAGAGCGTGTAACGAACCTGCAGCCTAAAGAGTGGATTTCTTATTTCATTGTTGTGATTCTCTTGGTCCGATTTTGTTTCAGTTGTCAACTTGTAACCATTTTGCTTACTTAGAAGCGTTCATATGTTTCTTTTACTTTGAGAACAATTTGCTTCGAGTAGGAGTATATTTGAAGGGGATGCGATAATCGAGTGATTGTTGGGAAAGGTTTAGGATTAAGTCTTGGATTGCAAGTGTTGTAATCCGAATTTTGGCTTGTTTGTTTTAGTGAAGTTTGGAGTTAAATTCTGCTGATATCGTCTTAGTTTTTATACCTTTTAAGCTAGGTAATTTTTCAAGTAAAATTCTGTTTTTATTTTTTTTAACTTGTCCCCACCTTACAGCTTCCAATTGATTTGACAACAAACACATATAGAAACCAAGTTAGTGCCTTGGGTGTACCATTATATGCGGATAATTTTACAACTAAAGCTAAACGAATATCGTATGCAAGAATACTCGTTGAAATGGATATTACCAAAGAATTGCCTACTACTGTAAGTGTCCAGGATCCAAATGGCATATGTTTTGAACAAGCTGTTACATAAGATTCGAAGCCAGTGTATTGTAACGTTTGTCTACAGTTGGGTCACAAGTGTGAGAGGGCAAAGAAGGATCAACCAAAGATTGCTAAACAGGTGCCTCTCAAATACAAGAAGGAATGGCATGCTAGAGATGGTCATATTGAGCTAGTGGGGAACATGAATTCACATGAGAAATCTGCAGATATGGCTAGCCAAAAGCCTGTAATTATAAGTGCACAGGTGAACATACCTCCAGTAGTATAGGGGAAAACTAAAGTTATTACGAATCCATTGCCGGGACCAATAACTGAAAGGCAGGAGGTTATGGACCAAGGATGGAAGGAAGTTAGGGGAAAGTCAGATGGTAAAACTAATAACAAGGCAGGTTCCACTGGAGTACAGACCACCACAAATGGATTCACCCACCTAGTGGGGGAGTCCATCTAGCTTGGAACTAATATTAAGGAAAAGGGGCAAAGTAATGGTAGGAGGAAGGGGAATGAACCACCTAATCCAAATCATCTATGAAGATTGTTGTGTGGAATGTGCGAGGGGATGAACAAGGTGTACAAGCATAAGGAATTTAGAACTTTCTTACTGGATCATAACAATCCCTTGATAGCCATTGTGGAGCATAGGGTGAAAGAAGCTGGTGCTGAGCGAATTATCAATAAACTGACTCCTAGATGGGGAAGGTGCACAAATTATGCACCAAACAAGAAAGGTAGGATCTGGATCCTTTGGGACTCAAGCACTGTGAACTTTGATGTCACTACTGCCCATACCCAATTTATCCATGGTATCATTTCTGTTAGAGCAACCACTATACAATTTAACTTTACTATAGTTTATGGTTTACATACAATTGGTGATAGAAAGGAACTATGTAAGGAATTACAACAATTACATGGCATGATCCATGTGCCATGGTTGGTCATGGGTGATTTTAATGTTGTGTTAACTGGTGAAGATAGAATAAATGGTAGTCCTATTTATGATTCTGAAATTAGAGACTTCAGGGACTTCCTTCACACCACTGGGATGACAGAAATGAAGACTATAGGTAGGCATTATACGTGGACTAATAACCATGTACGAAGTAGAATAGACAGAGCATTGGTAAACAGGGAATGGATGAACACTTATCCCCATTTAGAGGCTATTGCTATGGACCCTTTGTTTTCTGACCATACTCCATTAGGTGTAAAAGTTCATGACTGTCCTGGAAGGGGACATAGGCCCTTCAAGTTCTTCAATGTCATTGCTGAACATGCTGATTTTCAGAACACTGTACAAGCTGGGTGGTCGCAATGACACGACCTCTAAGAGATTTTTTTTCGGAAAATACCCACCTAAGTCCTACCATTCCTCCCCTTCCAAACTTCCTAAAAAAAAAGGTTCTTCAAAAAAAATTTAAAAAAAATTATTTTTTTTGAGGGTGGTGGGGTGTGGGTCGGGGGGTTTGGGAGGGAGCGGGTGTGAGTTGGGTGGTGGTGGTTGGGGGAAAGGGGTGTACAAAACCTAAATAAAAACTTTTAAAAAAATTTATTTATTTATTTTTTTTTGGATGGGGTCAGGGGGTGGAGGTGGGTTGTCGCAGGGTGTGGGAGGTGTAAAATACAAAAAAAAAAATATCTTTTTTTAGGGGTGGTGGGGTGGGGGTCGGGGGTGGGTAGTGTAGAAAACCAAAAAAAATATTAGAAACTTTGAAAAACTGGAAGGGGTTGGAGGGGTGAGTTGGGTGGTCGTGGGGGTGTGGGTAGTGTGGTTGGGGTTGGGTGGCGTGGTGGTGGGGTGGTTGGTGAAATGTCAAATGTGGGACTTGTTTTTCCTAATTTTATTAGGGAAGTCATTTTCCTCATTTTTAAGGAACTTAATTTTCTAAAGAAAATATTTTCCAAAATTTTTAAACAAACAAACATGAGAAAATTGGCATACCGAACTCACCTTATATGTTGTGAGTTTTACCCATTAATTTACCCATATTTTAAGTGGATAATATGGGTTGACTCATATTGGATCCATTGTTAATGGGTTGGGTATCCATCCCATTTTAAATGGGTTGGGTCGGACGAATAACCATATTTTTTACCCATTTTGCCACCCCAACTTTTTAGTAAGTACTTTTTTTTTTTTTTTTTTTGTGAACTAGGACATTACTCCCTTAAGTTTCCTTTTCAATATATATTGATTACGTACTTGGAATTTATAAAAATAACTATAAACGACCATACTATAGTTATTTTTAAAAATATTCAGAGAGCATTCAAATTTAAATTAGCCTGAATACATCAACATACCCTTGAGTTTGCTGGTGAATTTCATTTACACACTCGAGCTACGGTCTGTTCCGATTGAGCAGCCGAATGCATGATAAAATGTTTTTATTAGACACTTCCGATTTAAATTATAAAAAAACTGTTGTATTTGTTCTTAAACGACTATTACATAGATAAATTAACCACTTAAAATATGTCACTTCTCTTAATTATATAGATTAGCTTCAATAAGTCATAAAATCTCAAGCATGTTCAAATTGAGGTTGATGTATAATTAAATGAGGTAGTAACATATTTTATGTGGTTAACTTATCTACATAATACGTGAGAAAATGTTAAAAAGCTTTTCAAAAATTATAGACGGAAGTGTCTGATAGGAATCATTTATCACGTGTTTAAGTATTCAATTGAAACAGATCGTACATAGTTCGAGTGTAAATGATATTTACTGATAAATTTTGGAGATTGTCGATGTATTCAGCCTTTAAATTATATAGACTATTCTGTAAAGTTCAGAATAGCCGAGATTCTTCATGATCCATCTCTTGTACCCATTTGTTCAGTATGATGTAATGGCATGAAATCACGGGATATGTTTATTCAATTAGCAGACACGCATGAATCTCTTCTCCGTTTTACTCACCCTAAATTTTCTAATACTATTATTCTGCATGCCTATTAACTCAGTTTTTATAATATTTGTTGTCATATTATCTACAAGAAAAAGAGGAATTCCTAAAATATCCCTAGCCAAAGCCTACGACTTCCAACTCATCACGCAATTGATTCAAAACCACCACAAATTAGAATGAAAATGTAACAATAATAGAAAAAAGAAGATTTGGCAAGATTGATACAAGAAGCAGAGCCACCTGCTATTTCTTCCGTTTAGTACATCATAACAATCATCAACAACCACAGTAGTGTAGCCAAGAATTTAAAAAAGGGGATTCAAAAACTATAGCTCATACTTGCAATTCTACAATTTTAATGAATTTTTATACATAAATTCACATTGAAAATATTGGTACTACAAGAAAAAATATATTTGGCAACAATTTTTTTTTTTGTTGCCATAGATTGATTATTGTTGCAAAAAGTACTTTTGGTAACACAAAAAAAAAATTGTTGCATAGACTTTCCCATCGGCTGTTATTGCAACAACGTGATAAAAATACATTTTGCAATAATAATCAATACTATGGCAACAAAATTAAATTCTTTGGCAACAAAAAAGTTCACTTGATCATATCGTTTTACGACTTCAACTGTTTACGCATATGCAAAAAGTTAAACTATATGCATATAATTAGTTAACACATCCAATATTATTTTAAACCCGGTAATTCTAGATTCTGGATTTAACTCTGTGACGTGACTACTACTTGATGCGTGCAAAACCACATTCTCTTAAATCAATTTCCCAATAGCCTTCTCGGTAATTCATCTCACCAAAAACCAGTGGTTTACATAGAGTTGGATTAAACAATCATGCCTCCAACTTCACAACTGCATAAAAAAAGTAAGACCTACTATACAGACATAAACCACATACATATATATATGCATGCACGTATACATTTGCAGTCCGCAAAAGTCGTGTTTTCTCTTACTGAACGATCCTTTTCTTTTGACTACGTAAGTATTCTTGTTTAAGTCACTGTTTAAATTAATCTGAAAGTTAACGTCCTTGCCTTAATGAGCTTATAGTCTCTTATTTCTCTAGCGTTGGGAGTAGTAATTAGTGGAGTTGGCAAAGCCATTGCAAGGATGCCGTTTCCAGGTATGTCCCATTCCTTATTCTCTTCCTACGAGAAGTTTACCCGTTCCGTCCCATTTTATATAATGTTGTTTGATTGAGTATGAAGTTTAAGTAGGCGTTTGGACATACGATTTCATCTCATGAGATGAAATCCTAAATCATTCAAAAAGGCATGATTTGGGATTTGAAATCATGATTTCAAATTTTTAAATGTAAAAGTTGACCCATAAGTTTATATTTTGTAAACATAGATCCATAAGTTGGTAGATATATTCACCAATCTATGTTAACCTACCATTTACATCAAATATTAAAAGATCTACAAGTTGGTAGTATATTTATAACAAATTTACTCTTACCAATCACGTGGGAGGATTATATTAAAGAATAGTTACACTACAACTCATGTTCAATTTTTCATTTTATTGAACTAAAGTTTAATCAATTGATGTTGTACTATTTAGAAAGACCTTCTAGTAGCGTATTAATTTTGTTATGAACTATGACTTGCTCATTTAGTAAGATTTTATAAGAATTGAAAAAGTTTTGATGGTTTTCACAACTTGTGGATTTTTTATGTCTATAAGGAAAAATACAACTTAAGAAATTCAAATTGCATGTCCAGACAAAACTTCAACTTCAATGCATCATGATTTCATCTCGTGATTTCAAATCATGTCCAAACGTCTCCTAAGAAAAAAAAATAAAACTTGTGGCCCAAGCAACTTATTAATTGAGTGCTTATAAATCATATCTTTAGGGATATGCTAATGAAAACTTTAAAGTTAAATTATTATTTAAATATAGAATTATTATTTAAATATAGAAAGAGATCATTCTTTTTTTAACGTATTAAAAATGAAGTGCATCACATAAATTAATTAGGACAAAATGGAGTAAATTTATCTCTTGTGTGCACTTCTTTAAGAGTTAACTTTAACTTATATACACTGACGGTGAATACACTATTGGTTCATCTATATATATTATAGCTGTTAACTTATCTTATTTTTAAAAATACAAATCCTAATTTTGGTTGGAAGGACATTTTACACTAGTACATGTCATATTTTGGTTGGAAGGACATTTTACAATATTTATCTTTCCTTTATTTTATGGGATTGAGATAAAAGGGACTGGCCTATTATGAACACAGAAGTGCAGGCTGTTGAACTGAATGTATTGGACCTAGTTTAGTCAAACTTCTTTAGTCGGCTGCTTTATTATGGTGCTTCTTCTGTATTCTTATAAGGATGTTAATGGGAGAAATTTTCGTTGGTTGTTTGTTTGGGATAATTAATTAATAAATAGCCTTTTCTTTTTTGGGCCATTTGCACGATTATCCTTTAAAGGCACTGGTCTTTAATTTTTGTCCCTCAAATTGATGGTCTTTAATTTTTGCACTTCGCCTAATACCATGAGGTTTGGTGTTCGAATTCCGGCTCAGTAAAAAAAAAAAAATCGCAAAGCAGAGTTTTGTAGCAAAGTTAGGCCTATTCGGGCCAAAGTTAGGCCTCAGGCAGAGTTTTGAATGCAAAACTCTACCTGACCCTACCTTGCGAATTCAAACTTCGCTTATGAATTCCCCCCCCCCCCCCCCCCCCCCCCTTTTTTTTTTTTTTTTAATTGAGTTGGAGTTCGAACCCAGAACCTTGGGGTATTAGGTGAAGGGAAAAAATTAAAGACCACCAATTTGAGGGGCAAAAATTAAAGACCAAAGGCTTTTGAAGGGCAATCCGCACAGAAAAAAAAGTTCTTTTTTTGGCAATTTATGAATCTTTTACTCCATGATCTAAAGATTTCTTTTGAACAAATAAAAAGTTAGTGAGAAAATCTTAGGTAAATCTAAATTTTTGTAAGTTATTGCATGTTAGACCACAATGTAATATGTTTGTTTGTAAGGTTGATCAATATGAACAAATATTATACCCGAATCTAATATTATCTAAAAATAATAATTTTTCAAAGGCTATATTCATACAATCTTTAAAAATATGAGCAAAATTTGAATGATGGCCTAAAAAGACACATTACATGGACTGTTAATGGAGGATAGTTATTAATGCGCCATTAATTTTCTTATTACAATGTATGAATTATTTGTCTTTTTGTATGATTGGTTTCATTAAAAACACATAAGTACATGCTTAAGTATGTGTACCCGCAACATCTTGTGATGGAAATTTGTCATACGGAAGGTCCAATGTGCAAATTCTAATTGATAGGGCAATTTGCACGATTGCCCTTCGTTAGGGGTGGTCTTTAATTTTTGTCCCTCAAATTGCTGGTCTTTAATTTTTGTCCTTCATTTAAAATATCTCAAGGTTCTGGATTCGAACTTCGATTTAGTCATAAAAATTAAAAAAAAATCGCAAGGCAATACTTTACAAAAATTCTGCCTTATGCGACAGACTTTGTCTTAAGGCAAAACTAAAAATCTGCCAAAGAGGGTAGAACTTTACCTTATAAGACAAACTTTTAGTTATGCCTTATGGGGCAGACTTTGTCTTAAGGCAAAACTAAAAGTGTGTCTCATAAGGCAGAACTTCCTTAAAGCATAACTAAAAGTTTGCCTTATAAGGCAAAGGCTGCCGCATAAGACATAACTTTTTGCAAAGCCTTACCTTATGAATTTTTTTTTTTTTACTGAGCGGGGGTTCAAACCCAGAACCACAGGATATTTTCGACCACCATTTTAAGTGAAGGACAAAACTTGAAAAGCCAGCAATTTGAGGGGCAAAAATTAAAGACCACCCAAAAGAAGGACAATCCGCACGAAAAAATGAATGGTAAAGACTATTTCAAAGCAAACTTAAGTGCTCAAGGCTTTATTATGACAATAATAATAGGATAATTATACAGCTTCTACTACTTTCCAAAAGCACTTCTTTTCTCCCAAAAATTTAGCCAAATACCTCACTTTTTTTAAAATAAGCATTTATTGAAAAAATAAGTACTTTTGGGGGAAAAATAAGCTTGGCCAAACAGGCTAATAGAAGCACTTTTTAAAAGCTTGGCCAAACACTAATTGCTGCTCAAAAGTACTTTTTAAATTAATTGGCCAAACACAAACTGCTTTTAGCTAAAAGTATTTTTTTGAAAAATATTTTTGAAAAAAATACTTTTTAAAATAAGCTTTTTTTAAAAGCTTGGCCAAACAGGCTATTAGTATTACCCTCTAAAAAAAAAAAAAAAAAAACGGACACACCTTATCACCCCTACTTAAAATTTTATTACTACCTACTCCTTTATTATCGAAGACTTCCTTGGATTTTCTATTTTCAAAAAGATACTGTACTTACTAGATATTTTGTCTGGTCACTTGAAATTCCCAAAAAATTGGGCATAAATATCGAAAATCGAAAAATCACATCGAACCGAACTAGTTTAGTTCGATATTTGGTGTCCACCTTAAAAAAATCGAAATCGAAATAACCGAATAGAAGTTTGATAAAACCGAACCGAACGCCTACTGAAATTTAATACATTACCCAAAAAAATTAAAATAGCCCATGCCCATTAAGTTGAAGCCTAAAAAAAAATCGAATTGTAACAAGCTCTCTTTTGCTTTTGTATCCCTAATTTTCCAAATCAGTTAAGAAAATCAAATATCCTTAGCAAAAGAAGGTGACTAGGATGTGTCTTTGGGATTAATGTATGTCCTTTATGTGTTTTCTTAATTATTTTTACGATATGTATATAACATCTAGTAATCCTATATCATGGTTATGGTTTTCTCTTCTTGTGTATCCTGTTTGTTTGATTTTGATTTCAATTTATCAATTTTATATTTTATTGCTTTTGAGAATATGAATTAGTGTAAATGGAATCGCTTCTAATATCATATAAAAAAACCGAATTGAAAAAACCGAAACCGAACCGAACTGAACTTCAAAAAACCAAAACCAAAATAACCAAACCGAACTAGTTGGGTTCGGTGTTCGGTGTCCACCTTCAAAAAACTGAAACCGAAATAGCCGAACCGAAGTTTGATAAAATCGAACCGAAGATCCGAACGTCCACCCCTAGTCATAAGGATAAACCATTGTAAATGAATTTCATATGTTGAATTGTTGTATGCTACCAATTATTCCTTCTGTCCCAAAAAGATTGTGTCACTTTTCTTATTACTTTATCTCTAAAAGATTGACACGTTTCTATATTTAGAAACGATTTAACTTTATGAAATAATTTACACGTCATACAAATATCTAAAGCTTGTTCTGGACTACATAATTCAAAAGTCTTTCTTTATTTCTTAAATTTCATGTCAAGTCAAACTAAGATAATATTTTATGGGACAAGGGAGTATTTATTTTAGTTTAAGTGGTTAGATATGTTACACTTTTATTTATTTAATTTTGTTTTCAACATATCATTCATATCCGGTTACAAATATCTTTATGGGCAAGACATGTGAAATTTGTATGAGATAGCGGTGAAACTTAAATTCAAAGAACATTTTACTCTAAAACCATATTGAATTCAACGACCACCTTGTATAAAAATTTCAATTATAAAAAAAAGTATATTTTATTTACTTAATTTTATCTTCAACAAATGATAATTCTTTTTTAACTGCATGACCAATAAAGCTTTCCCGCTAGAGGCAGATGCAACCTTATAGCATTAGATTCATTTGACTCAGTACTTTTGACGTAGAATATAAATTTATGTATGAAAACTCACTAAAATTGCAACAAATGATAGGTCTGAATCGGTAATTTTTACAATATACTCCCCCTGTCTTAATTTATGTGATACACTTTCTTTTTTAGTCTGTCCCAAAAAAGAATGATACAGTTCTACATTTAGAAATAATTTAACTTTAAAACTTCGATCATTTCCCTTTTACCCTTAATGAAATAATTTACAATCACAAATATCTTTTACTTTTTTTTTTAAACCACAAGTTTAAAAAACCTTCATTTATTTCTTAAACTCTGTGTCTAATCAAACTATATCAAATAAATTGTGTAGGTACAACACTAAGAATCTGCCATGTTTCCAGCACGTCTTCACATTAACATGATGGCACTTACAATATTTGATTAGTTTTACACTACTAATAGTGATCTTCAACTATTGTACATTCACATTTCTAGTCTCATGCATGTCTTATCAACAGTAATAACAACCTTTGACTGGAAAAGATACATCCACCAGTTCTGCTTCTTTATTCTACTAGAAATCAAGCAAAATGGAAAATAGCATTTCTCACACAGAAGCAAATTTGGTGAAAGGCTTAAATGGGTAATAATTCTGACAATTATTGCATGCATTTGAAGGCATTTAATTTGGGAGTATGGTTTGTCATATTGGCAGACCATGAAAAGCATGCAGACTGAGTCTACACCATTTTCTTGTTATTCTCTGAGAGTGTCAGAATGTAAAATTAAAATTGAAGTTGAACTAAGAAATTCTTCTAATATAATGTTTGATCATGAAGTCAAACGAGGGGTTTTTTTTTTTTTTTTTTTTTTTTGGTCCATGATGTTGTACGGAGTACTTAAAGCTTGCATGAACAGATTGGTAAGATTCCATTTCAAATCTTGGACTTTGGTCAGTCAAACCAGGAAATAGGACACTGAGAACAACAAAATAATAGCCAACAAATATATAATTCTTATACATCAATATATATATGTATAATATACATAATTTATGGATAACTAGCGTATATTTTTGTATATATAGCTAGCGGTTGTAATTATTTCTGTAAGTGGCCCATCGTGCAACTTTCCCAAAAATGTAATCCCATATGAGCCATTTGGCTGGAGTTTCAAAAGTTCTCCAATTTAATGCCCTTATCCTTGATTAGGTAATTTATATGCTCTCTTCTTCTTGTTTTAGTAGTTCTTTTTGGAGTTTATATATGGATAATGTAAAAGAATTGTGAACAATATATGAAATCTAGTTTCTATCCCTTCCACTTCATTTTATGTGCCAGTTTGATTGGTTATGAAGTTTAAGAAAAAAGTAAAGATGTTCGAAATTTTAAATATGTCATGACTTTTATGTGACTTTATATGCATGTCATTAAAGGTAAAATATAAAGTTTAAAATTAAGTTTTCAAACATAGAAATATATGTCTTATTTTTTTCAAAAAAGAATAAAAAGGAAATAGTGCCACATAAAATTGACAGAGGAATTACATTTAACAACACATATAGTTGATAGAACTAATTAGCTACCTGGAAAATAAAATAGACATGAACCTGTATAACATGTTAAATTATATCGATAGTACAAGATGCTTTACACTATTTAGTGATATAAGTTAATTCCTTTTTCTATTTCTTCTTCTGGGATGTATAAAAAGCCCATAAAACTAACTTTAAGAGGACATACTTCACACGGGTACATATCCCTTGAAAAAGATGTTGATACTAATCATGAAAATTGCAAATTGCATTTATTGAGACCATGTGTTGGTGTTGTTTTAAAGTAACACACAAGTACACGGCCGCACACTATTAAGAATATTCAATACCTTATAAGTAACTTTCTTTTCCTTTCAGCTATCAATATGAGACTTCGTTCGCACATCCATCTCCCTTTCGAACTAAGTTTCACATGGCTCATTACCATGATTCACGGGTCACAGATTCAACATATATGTGTGTCACCCACATTGTCAAATTGGACCAAGCCAGCACAGTTTTCGCTAAAAGGCCTCACGCCATTAGGAGTATACAACATGTTATAAGTAACGACTTTCTTCGCACACCCAACACTCCAACACTATAAGTACAACAAGTTGATATAATGATATAAGCTAAACGGTTAGCTAGATTATTTAAGCCACTTCAACACCTTTTTCTTTTAAGTCGGTCATCATCTAAATTCAAATATTTTTCAGGAAAAACATAGGAATTAGTTGAGTTGGGTACATTCATAAATACTGTTTGATACTAACAATTGTCTTTGTATTTCTCCACCGAGCTATTATAGTAAATGAAAAGATGCAGACTTCAAGTTTGTATATTATAATGAGTTACCTAATTATTATGTCAGGTGGCATACTGAATTTGAGCCGTCATGAAAATAGTGACAGAAAGTCTGCAGAAATAACTTAGAACATCTGGGAGAGCAAACGGATGAGTTGTAAGGTAACTTAATGTTCCATTCTGCTCTACATGGTAGGAAACCTTAAGTACTTTGATCTTTAGAATCTCTTTAAATGAATATTATTGAGTTGGTTAGACTAAATTCTACTCCAGTCAATCCAACTTAGGAGCCATTTGATGGTGAGAAATATTTATTTTTTCCGGAATAATCTTTTATTTTATTTTAAAATCAGTGTTTGCTTATAAAATTTCTAAATCCAACTTAAGTAGAGTTGGATACTAAATTTGAAAAAGTGTTCTAACCTGTTTTTTTACTTCATCTTCATAAATTGCAAATAAAACGTTCTCTTCTGTCCTTTGCAAAAACTATAATCAAACACAATTTCATATTTAGATTTCAAACTTCATAAATTTCTAATAAAATGAAAAATATTTTAAATCTATGTCTAAACGCCTACTTAATATCTTTGATATGATTCTCCCCACTCCTTTGTGCATTGCTACAACATCATGTTAGAGTGAAGACATGACTAAGCGTGACGGTCAGTTGATCGCACAATTTAGCATGATAATCAGAGTAAATAAAGGTCCTGAATTTTATTAAGTCTCACTATTGCTATTAAAATTAAATTGCATGTGTTGGTCTATACAAAAAAAGATCTACAAATAAGGAATGTGTCTAAAACATAATTAAATGTATAATAGCTTGCTCTCTAACCGTTTAAATTTTCAAAATAAAATACAGATAATTCAAAATATATCATCAAGTAGCTGATACAAATAATGACACCTGTTAACTGTAACTACCTAAGTTCATCTGATACCCCAATTGGCAATTACTTATAGCATTCAACTATATTTATAAGCCTGACAGTACAATATATCCCACCTTTCAAGAGTGCATAAGTTACGGTTCATTAGAACTGAGAAACTTTGACTCAAATCATATATATGAATTAAACAACTAACTAAGAGGGTATTTGGATTGGTTTATAAGTTGGTCAAATCTGCTTATAGGTCCTTTTTAACTTTTTGGAGTGTTTGATAAAATAGAAAATTGCTGAAAATAAGTTAAAAACGGCTTAAAATAAGTCAAAAGCAAAAGGTTGGTGAACCCCAACTTATTATTTTTTAGCTTAAAAAGCTACTCCTTTGACCAATTATATTACCTTTTTATCCCTTATATTTTCTTATAACTTTCAAAATATCCGCTAGTAGTCCCAAAACTCTTACCCCACTCTCCTTTTGTCTTTTCCATTGATTAATACCGAAGCATTCTTCATTTTATTTTTTGTCATTTAACTGGAATAAACAATGAGCAAGTAGTTAACCTCCAGGTTCAGTATTAATAATCCAAGGGGTCAATTTCACTAAAGTCATTTAACTTTTCATATATTACACTGAAATCACCAATAAATTACTTATAATTTGTTATTTCAGTTAATAATTGTTGTTTAGTTAAAAAAATAACTATAACCAATTTTCGAATTTAATTTAAGTGAATTGAAATGTAAATTAAAATTTTGCAATAATCAATTTAATTTTGATGTTAACAACTGTAAGGTCATTTTAACAGAAAAAGTGTTTATCAAACACTTCTATCCGAACATGTAACTAATTATTTATAAAATCAGCTCAAGCACTTAAAAAGTGCTTTTCAAACTTGGTGCTTAAAAGCTACTTTTTAAAGCCAATCCAAACGGGCTCTAAATAAGCTGGGTGTGTTTGGTAGAATTTCCATTTCGAATCCATAATGTTCAAACTCTGAATTCGTCTTTTTGACATTGTGCTATATACTCACTTGCATTTCAAATCTTTCTGAAATAAATTGTACATAGGGTGTGTTTAGTACGAAGGAAAAAGTTTTTCATGGAAAATATTTTCTAGGAAAATAGGTTGCTTCTTACTTAAGCAAAAATATGATCCTAAATGCATTTGTATATAATCTAGACAAATATCGAAGGTGGTAGGGAGGTAAGGGTGTGGGGGTGTGGGGGTGTGAGGACTACAGGGCTGAGGGTGAAGATGAAGTGTGTTGAAGGGTGAGGAGGACACGATCAATATATATAATATGCCACTTGTCGAACTTGTTTTCCCTACCTTATGCCACTTGTTTAACTTGTTTTCCCTCATCCACTAGGGAAGTCATTTATCTCATTTTTAAGGAACTTATTTTCCTAGAAAAATGGTCCAAAAATTTTGACCAACCGAACATGAAAAACTGTTTCCTCTACTGAATTCACCCGTAATTCGTAAAACCCAAGTCTATTATCGTAGACAACTAGTCAAGTTGTGATGTTTACTTAGATATAAGGTTAATTCAAATGTAGCAGTTGGCCAAGTTGGCTAGATATATCCCCTATGTTTGGACTTAATATATGCTCGTACCTATTCTCTGACCTTTTTTTTTTTCGTTTTCATTTTGGGTGAGGGGAAAATTAATTTGAAGAGTGTAACTTAACCAAACAATCTAGTTTCTACTTGTGCAGGCAAATTCTTGCCATTAATCGATAACAACCCAAATAATTAGCTTGAGATCACATCTCTAATGTCATATTCTCATAAACTCACATGTACCAGCTGAAACAATTCGAAATTCTAGAGCAGCAAAGTGAAGTTCCTCACTTGACTAAAGTAAGAGTACTAATTTGTAACCTTGATCTGCCATCATAAATCGAACGCAATTAACCGATATGTGCAGTTGATCGATCACTACTAAATAAGTAGGAATTAAACGGACAAATTTTGTAGCATAACAAAAAAGGTCGTCACTAATTAATCTAGTTAGCGACAAATTATCCAAAAAAAATGATAGCTACGAGCTATTAGCAATCAAATTCGTAGTTAATTCTAGTTCTTTTTGTTTTACATTTTTTTTTTAATTGAACACTAACGTTGTTACGTTCTTAATATTTCTGTACTGTCCATACAATATCAAGAGAAATTAGTACTTCTGAGGCAAGACAATTTGGTTACGTTCCATCAGATCATTTCTTTTGAAGTCCTAAGAGAAAAAAAATCACTAGCATATGAGGGATTATTTTGCAATACAAATGGAAATATGAAATTCGACATGGAAGACTGCTTAATAGACTTAATTCAGCAACAATTGCTGTTAGAACAAGTACAATAATAATTAAAATTAGTTAACGTACCACGGTTTCCTTTTATACATCGTTGAAATGTACTAAGAGGTGGTCAAATTAACCTATTCAACTTGTTCATAGCAGCTAGTACACTGTAGATTTGTCCATAAGGTCCAGTGCCAATTTATTCACCCTAATAACGAGTAATTAAAAGCAAACTTAATTGCTCAAAGCTGTGGACCGGAATAATGGTCAGTCAAATCTATTTCTTGCATAAATTGCGCGTATAATCTCATTCAATGGTATATGTATACGTTGTACTTAGTAATAAATATTTCATGAACAATATTTCAGTTCCCCTTGAACACAAGGGGTCGATAAAAGAAGCTGAAATAAAATGAAATGAGCTGCAAAGATTAGGGTATGACAACACAAATCAACGATAAATAATGAAAGAAGCTGCAAAGATTAGGGCAACAACACAAATCAACGATAAATAATGAAGGATACCTGACAATATCAATCAAGGTCTCTTCAATTCATCGGTAGAATTTACATTTGACTGATTAGTCAAACAGAACAAAGAGGATATTGGAAGATCTAGAGAGCTCAAGCAATAGTGGAATATGTGCAATATCAATCATATGATCAACTGTCATACCCTTTAATATGGTGTCAAAAGAGACAGAAATTCTGGGTCAAGTCTCACTGTTGTCCATAATTATTTAGTTCGATAACTAGACGGTAGGTATGCCTATATAGAGAAAAACCAGCTCCGAAGCTGAAAATTGAGGTCAAAGAAGCAAATATGAACTACTATATGTATTTTTCTTTTTCAATTTGTTGTAGATAGCAAATACTATTAACCATGAACAAGAACATATACTGTAAA
This sequence comes from Lycium ferocissimum, assembly GCF_029784015.1. Taxonomy (NCBI): domain Eukaryota; kingdom Viridiplantae; phylum Streptophyta; class Magnoliopsida; order Solanales; family Solanaceae; genus Lycium; species Lycium ferocissimum. The sequence goes on from NC_081347.1 coordinate 57,735,390, forward strand.
CCTTTTTAATTACGAACACTTCCAAACTTCGAGATTCCTAAAGGCTTTCATCATCAATTTTAATTTGATGTTTGTTTTCCTCATGATGACTGAAGCTAAGATATCATGTAAAACAAAGGTATACTCCATTCATATTTTTAATGAGAGAGAGAGAGAGAGAGATCAAGCAGCCAATTCACTTAAGTTGTCGGAATTTGAAAATTTATGACTTCTATCATTTTAAATTTGTAGATGAGCAGCTAACAAAGTTCAGTAAATAAAAATAAATGAAGTAAAAACTACCGAATTAAAGTCTCACCAGAAATTCATCAATTACACCAATCCAGAGAGGGGTGAAATTAAAATTAGTGTCTCATGTGTAGATATTGAATAAATTAATGCTATCTCTTGCACCTTGCAAATGCATATGATTAGATATATTATGAAATAAACAAGGCAATATTGCCATTTTTTTGGTACAAGTTTGACTGGCTAATTAAGGCCATTTATTCATCAAATGATTTAAAACCTTTGGTAGGAAGAAACTTTCCCCCCAATTTATTACTATGGATATGAGTTTAATCCTGAAAGTAAAGAGCCTTATCCTGGAAGGTCTATACATTCAAGATTCTATTAATTCTTCCAATCAACCTGAATTACAATGGCTAGTTCATTTGTTTCAAACTACAATATGACATCTATTGGCACAAAGTACTTTGGCTGAGTAATTTAATTTAAGGCCATTTATTCATGAAGTGATTCAAGAGGGACAATAAACCCTCTAGTCGGCACTACTCTTCTTAAATTGGAGAGATTTTCTCTTGAATTTATAATAAGGCATGACTTTAATCCTGAATTGAAAGATCCATCATCCACCGGGTTCTGAATCGTGCACCAGCTGGCCCTTGAGAATTTCTATGTTAACAAAAAAAGAGTGCCTAACTTATCCAGCAAGGTCTCATGCAATTGTTTTCTATAGTTGTCTCAACCATTCTGTTTATGCAAGAATTTATTTAGTCAGCAACCTCTTTTCTTGTAGTGTGATAGATTATTTATGGAGTCTCTACTCAAAACCCAACCAACAATAACAAGTTTAGTAAAAACCATCATGAAACTTAGAAAAAGAGTATACAACTAGTGACATAATCAAACAATAAATTTTATTATTAAACGCGTTCCCTTCCTTTTCTACACACCAAGCATCAAAAGCAAAACATTAGAATTTCTAAAACATTGCAAAAATTAACCAAAATAAGAAAATCAAACAGGGTGACATAGGAGGATGACACTACAATAAGAATCGCACACGTACAACTTGAAATCCAGTTTATTCCGGTCTATGATGTCTGCAGGATAAATTTTTTTCTTGATCCCCAGTCTGAAACTGATAACTGGAGTTAGCCAAATAAATTGAGCTAGGGTTACCTGCAAATGGACCATAGTTTATTTCCCAGTTTCCAAGAAAACTCATGAAGCAATTGCCTGAATCTAATCCTCCAGTAGTTGCTGAGGAAGTTGCACCACCCAAATAATTTTGAATGATGCCAGTGTTAGAAAAATAATGATGTTCTAGAGATTGAGAATTGGCTTCATGGGGTGAACCCTTTTCTTGATTGACACTTGTATTATAAGAATTATTATTGGAATCTTGATCAGGAAAAGCACTGTTGCTTCTTGATGGCCCTAATTGGTCAAAGATACTATTAGGGTTTGTTTCGTACAATTCTTTGCACTTTTCAAGACCTTTGATCATCATTTTTTCTTTGGTCCTCTCCCTAGCCCTTGCTCTTGCTTTTTCCCTTGACTCCCTTTTATGAGGATTATTTTGCATCATTCCACTCATTTTTTCTTTCTCTTTTCCTTCGTTGATTGAGTTCTCCTCACATTCAGACATAAGGGAATCACTCTTTCCTTCACTGCTTGAACTTTTACTATTAATATTAATCTTGTTACCATCACTATATTCCTTTTGTGGGATGTTTTCTGAGAGCTCTTTTATGGCATTGTTGGAGTTAGAGAAAAGCCATTCTATGGTTTTGCTTGCTTTATCATAGCCTAACATGTCTTGGAGATCGAAGAACTTACGCGCTATGTGAAGAGATAATCTCACTCTTCGATCCCTCACGCCTTGAGCTGTGCAAATCTTACTATGCCTATCCTTCTTCCCGGTCCTCCTTCGTGGCGTTGTGCTAAGATTTCTCTTCTTTGATGATGTTTTAGCCTCAATAGACATTTCCCCTTTTGATGTCTCACCAGAAATATGAGTAAAATTGCCTTCTTTGACATGATGGGGCAATATTTGGCTCAAGGGAGACTCATCATGATGATCATCAAGAAATGGAGAAGGGAAGTCCAAGAAAAATGGATTATCTTCTTGTCTTGAACTTGTACTAGGGTTTAGATGATCATATGTAAAAGACCTTTCAAGGACTGTTTTTGAGGTATAGGAAAAAGGTTCATGATTGTTGCTTGCAGGAAACATGTGTAGTTTTTTTTTTTTTTTTTTTTTGGTAGTAGAAAGCCCAAAAATGATAATCTTACTTTGGTTTAAGTTATTCAGTTTAAAAGGTTTCAAGAACTTTAGGTGCTTGCTTTATTTTCTATCTGAACATGTGTTTTTTAGAACAACAAAGGATGAAAAGTTGAGGGAAGAGGAGGCTAATAGGGCTTGACTATAACTCATGTGATAATGATGATGGCACCATGGCTATGGAGAAAGAGGACATGATAGTGGTGGTGGTGGTTGGAAGGAAAATATAGATTTGGCAGACTATGGAAAATTAGAAAAGCAAAGGTACATATTTATATTTAAAAAAAAAAAAAAAAAACAAATTTAGGGCCACGGGAACTTAGATGTAGTACTTGTACAGTCACACTGTTTTAATATTAACTCCTTCAATCTCATCTGACGTGACACACTTTTACTTTTAAGAACCGTTTGGCCATGAGAATTTTTTTGGAATTTTTTTTCACTTTATTTGAAAATCAGTATTTGGTCATGAAAAATTATTTGTAGATCAAAGATAAAATGAATAGTAGATTATAAACTTAATAAATATACAAAGATGCATTTTTTTTAAAACTATCCTATTTATTTATGTTAATTACTGCTTCTTTTTTCAGACTGTTTTATCTTTCCTTTATTCACTTTTGTTATTTCATTTTTCATACTGCTCTGAATTGCTTGTTATGCCGAGGGGCTACAGGAAATAACCTCTTTATCTCTCAAGGTAGGGGTAAGGTCTGTGTACACTTTATCCTTCCCAGAACCCACTGTGGAATTTCACCAGACATGTTGTTGCATTTTTGTAAAAACAAATGAAACAAGAAAATAAGACACATAAAATGAAATCGAGGTAGAAAATAGAACACCGTTCAAGATTATCAATACCGTCACACGAATCGTAAATGCATGAATGTGATGTACCAAGAAATCAGCGATTTTAAAACTTTTAAAGGTCCGCCTCATGGGATCCAAGTTAAAAGAGACAAATTGAAAAATTATGGGCGTCTTCTGTTGGGATGTACTATTAATGGTCGAGTAAGAAATAAGAGTAGTAGATCATATTCGATGAAAGAAAAAATAGAATAATTGGAATCCATAGTTGTGGATCTCGACCCAAAGGTTGTGTGCTTTTCAACTAGTAATTTTTATGGTGTTCGGAGAGCATATGCGTACCTTGACAATTTTATCAAATAATTGTTACTTCCTACAAGCACAGATACCGAATAACTTTGTCGATCGAAAATTATCAGATGAAAAGAAATTTGTGTTATCTGTTTATAACTACTGGCATTTGAGCTTTTCTCCTTCTAATTTTCACACACTTCATTAACAACTAAATCACACTCTTCACTGATATTATTTTATTATTATTTCCATCATTATTTTGTGTATGTGATCCACTTGATGCGTGAGCCGTAAGGTATATCAAAGAGCATGGTGTGATCCATGAAATGAATGTTGTTGCTCCCAAACACACATGCAAGTGCACATGGCCACTAAATACTATAGTGACTTTAAAGTAAGATATCGTATCCACGGAGACTTATGTTCAATGATTAAGTTAGACTTCACTATTACTACCAATTGAACAAGTATTTCTACAAAAGGTTGTTTTGTTTATAAATTACTACGGAAATTAAAAGACTAAGTAATGATGCTAACAATTTGTCATGGACGATAGTTCAAAGTGTATCTTTTACGCATAGAAATGAGTATTCCAGGGTTGTGGTTGGTTCACCAATCCTATTAAGTCATCCAAGTACTTCTCCCTAGTTAGTTTTATCCACGATTACTAATTAACCGGATCATTAATGCTCGTAGTATTCTCTCGAATCACTACTCGCCTATTCAAAACAGTTTGTCGTCTATATTCCTATGGAATTGACCTGTTAAGAATGCAATATATATAAGACATCTCGTTGAACACAAAATAATCGAGCATATTCATATCCTAGCCACAAATCTTTGCCCTACTTTATGGAATTAGATCACCCCCTCTTTACTTCTTCTCTAATCTAACAACTTTCTCAAGTTTGTATATTGAATAGTAGATAGAACTCAACTGTTATGCATCAAACAAGCAATTAAGCACAAAAGTAAAGAAACAATCGCAATTAAATAAGCCAACTAAGATAGAAATACTATACAAACATCAATAATCATGGTTATTCCAAAACCGCAGAATTATAGAGTTTAGCTACTCATACTCGGATTACAACAAAGATTGTTCATGTTTAATCCAAGAAATAATGAAGAAATAAATAAAAGAGATAACCCTACGGAAAAAAAAAATAAAGCTTTTGAGAGTGTTCGTTCACATTCAGTGTATTGCGGGTGAAATTGGATCCTTTCCTCATAAATCATTGATCTCCAATTCTACACTGGGAGGACCTGTGCTTCTTTTGAAACAAAAATAACTCTCGGCAACAGATATCTCGGCTCTCACATTGATGAAGAACATAGCAAAATGCGATACTTATTGTGAATTGCAAAATCCTATGAATTACCGAGTCATTGAACGCAAGTTAAGTCAAAAGTCATTAGGCTGAGGCCATCTCCAACCCACTTCCATTTTTACCTCCAAACTCCATTTTGGAGTAAAAAATGGAGGAATTTTGCTCCAACCAAGCTATAAATTTGCCTCCATTTTGGAAGGTGAACAGTTTGGAGTGACATTATTCATCCACACCATCACTATTCCCTATTGTTTTATTATTTTTTTTATTATATAACCCTTTTAATTTATCATATTATATATACCTAATAATGTTTATATAATATCTTTATAATATTAATTTTACATCTTAATTTTGGCGTATAATTTTGATAAATTAATTTTCGTGCATATATTATATTTATGTAAAATTGAAAGTTAATTTTATTATAAGTTATAATTGTATAAAAAAATATGTAACCATCACAAAAATGAAAGGTGAAAATATAAAATATAAGATGTTGCTAAAAATGAAAAGTGAAAAGTGAAAATTGAAAATACATTAAATAAAAATACATTAAAATTGGAAATACATTAAAATTGAAAATACATTAAATTAAAATTACATAAAAATTGAAACTACATTAAATAACATAATAATTAGTAGGGAGATAAGTCGTTTCCAGATACACCAAAATCATTAAAGAATTGAGTGAATGGGGCACAGGATTGTTGTGGTCGTGGAAATTGTTGACTCCTTTTATCCATTATTCATTTTTGTTCTTGTAGCAAAAATTCACGACGATTCGGATCGACAACAGAATCCACATCGATAAGTAAAAATTTATTTTCTTCTTTGAGTTCTTTTAGTCTCAAAGCTTCTTTTTTATGGACAAAGATGCTCATTTTACACTTCGTAATGCATTAATAGATCATTTATGGGAGCATACTAGAGGTGGAGGTTGAATATTTAAGTAGTATTTAAACTAAATATTACCATAATGTAATATGTATTGAATTATCTTGTATCTCAATGATTTCACTTTTATTTGAATTATCCGTTAATATGTATCATCTATAATATTTGCTTACAAATTATATTATTTAAAAATTTATGGTATAAAATAATTTTATTTTAAATGGTTATATAAGAAATATGAATTATATGGGATGAATATATATTAAAAAAAAAAGATAGGATTTGTTTAATGAAAATAAGAAAATAAATTTTAAATAAAAGATAATAATATAATATAGAAGAGAGAGAAGCATATAAAAAAAAAATTCTTTTTTAGAGTAAAAAATGGAGTAATGATTGAAATTAGTTTACTCTATTTTAGAGTAAAGATTTAAATTCAAGGGTTGAAGTTGGCCTGAGAGCACGGTTGTCTTCGCCACCCCTTTTTACTACTATAACAATTACAATTAAAATGAACTCATTTGAAATCTTTGGTGTAGTCAAATACGGTTATACAAATTAAGATCAGAGAGTATATGTCTTGGGCTAGATGATAAAGAGACAAAATAGAATGTGACAGTACTGTCACCAGGGAGCAGGTGAGAGATTGATAGCTAGCAGTCAGAAGTAGAGGGTGGTGGGGTTAGAGAAATGGGTGAATATGTATTTTTGTGGGCTGGTGAAGGGTCTATGAAAGTGTTTTAAAAAGGGGTAGCTGTTGGCCAAGCCTATAGCTATCAAAGCCTAATAAGAGAAGGACAATTATTTCAAGCAATATTAAAATTGCTTTACTACACATTAAAATCTTTGAAGGCCATGTTCCTTTGACTGGCTGTCTTTATGTGTCACTTTCATTTCTAAAGTTTGCAAGCCCCACTTACCCCTTTCCTGTCTTTTAACTCATTACCACAGACTAATTAAATCAATCAGCAACGTTTCAGTTGTAAAGTATCTCATCGGAATCTAAAGATTAGCATAGTTTCATTGATGAAGATATTCTACTTTTGTTTCTCATCCGGTATTTGTTATCTGTATTTAGAGTCTCAACTGATTTGAATTTGCATCACGTAAGTCTTATTTAGGGGGAAGGCTCCCTAAAAGGACTTTTCCAATATACTTAATATAAAGTGTGTAACAATCTCATCTAAAAGCAACTTAAGCTATTAGAGAGCACACTTTATTTACTTAATTATGTTCTCAACACGTTTTCTCATTTGCAGGTCGGATTCTTTTTTCATGAGCCAAAACATAAAAATTATTTTTGATAATTGGTGGCGGTGAGATTCGATCGGAGGATCTCTGCTGCTTTGGTACCATGCAGAAATAGATCGTGGGTCTAAACTAACTCTTAGGGCCCGTTTGTCCATAAGAATTATTCACTTTTTTTCGGAATTTTTTTTCACTTTTTTCCTGAATCAGCGTTTGACCATAAGAATTCCAAATACAACTTGAAGTTGTATTCCGGAATTCCAAAAACAAGAAAAACTTGTTTTTCAAAATTTTTACTTTTTTCACAATCAAAACAACTACTTTCAACCAAAAACTACAATTTCAAAAACTATGGTCAAACACAACTCCAACTCCAACTCCAACTTTAAAATTCCAAAAAAAGTGAATTTTTTTTTTTGTTTCTATGGCCAAACGCCTACTTAATATGTTAGAGAGAATATACTTTTATTTACTTAATTATGTTAACTCGAAATTGAGACTTCCGTTACGGGTGGAGGAATCTTATCTATTTCACTTTCTGTATTTTTCCCACATTTTCTTGAAAAGATCAAAATTATTTGTACGAGATAAATTTATTTTAAATACTCTTGTAGAGTGTTGAATATCTTCATCACTTAAGGTGTTGTTTGGTTTGGGAAATAATGATGTCTAATTTCAGCATAAATTTGATGTTACGTATATAACATTTGGTTCTTTTTATATAAGAATTCTTGAATTGCTAATGTATCTAGGAATAAAGCAAATACAAGTTTTTGTTTTTCATATTAAACTCTGCAACTTATGTGGAGCTTAACACCAAAAATTGAACGCTCCATTACTATTGGTAGATTATTACTATAACTTGTGCAAGAATTTAAGTGGAGTATTGTTTTAGATGGGATATAATGTAAAATAAGAAAGAATGTTATGAAATAATATTAAAAATACATGATAACAAAAGATAATGTACAAATGAACTGAATTGACTTACTATTCATAGAATAAAAGAAGAAGTCATGGGACTTTTCGGGGTGGCTCGCACGCGCGAGACTTTTCGTGTTCGGCCAGTCGTCCGCTTCGAAAAACGCGCAAGCTACCCGCCTAAGGCAAGCCGTCTCGCTGATCAGGCTAAGAAAGTTGTTGCAAGGCTTTATGGAGAGCTACTTGCAACCTGCCTGTATGAGTTACTTACAAGCTGTCTGCTTGATTGCAAATTTATTCCAAGAAATCATGTATTGGAATAAACATCTATAATACAGTGTATTTATAACAAAGAATAAATTTTGTAATAACAAAAATGCCTTATGGCAAATTGTAATTATCCATACATATGTGTATATACGCAGGGGCGAATTTATGTATGAAAGATGGCTCATGCGAACCTATGGTCACTCGACTAAACTCAGTATATTATGTATATAATCTTTAAAATATATCTAATATTAACAAAAAGAACATATGATCAAACAAGAATGAATGGAGTATTGGTTAAGTGCTGGATTTAATCCCTTAAGATTGCGGGATCAAAATCTACTAAATGCACTTTTACGTCTTTTTTACAAAAAATAATAATTAAGTAGTCTTTAATTCGCCTCTGTGTATACTGTTGACGGTGTGAGTTTTCTAGTTTGGATGTGTTCGTTAAAAAAAAATAAAAAAAAAATAAAAAACCCGCGTGAGTGAATGCATATTCTCGTATTTATTCATTATATAACATCTCATGCATAATTATTTACAACGAGATATATTTATTATTATTCACCCTACAAAATATCTTTTATATTATAATTCATGAATACCTAAAATCTAAACTGTTATCTTTATGAGTTCAAAATAGTAATTTTAAAAAAACATTTTATGTTTTAAGAATCTAAAAAAAAAAAAAAAAGTTAAGGACAGAGATGTAGAAGAATCAAAATATTTTCGAGCCTACAAGTTTTTTGTGCGTCCTTAAGAAATCTAATACCCTCACAGTTACCAAGGTTAATGGATTAATTCCTCCCAGGATAAAACGGAAAACTATTATGCAACAAAGAACAATGCAAATTATATTGCAGAACTTCTGCGAACTCGGATGGAGGCAGCAAATCACACGGCATTTACGTTTTGTTTTGGAAAAACAATGCAGAGAAGAGCGGAAATTTCGGAATTTTTCAGTCTCTAAAATCTGAGGCAAGACCTCTAAATTTATAAGAAGTGAAAGGATGAGATGAAGATATGCAATCCAAGAGATGCCTCTTCCATTTCCCATTCACGCCTTTTAAAAACCCAACATAAACCATAAACAAAACAAACCAGTAACTATAACTCCAACAACCTAGAAAATATTCAACTGTTATTTCCAAAATGATTCCTCCTAACATATATCTCATAGACCAGTAATGAAATATCAAGTTAAACTCAAATATATATAATGTCATAACTGGCAAATGAGAGGTTTGAGCTGAATTTGAACAGGTTAAAATAGTAGTAGCTGAATTAATAAATGAATTGTTACTTAACCGTACACAAAAGTTAGTTGAACTGAGTTGGGCAGGTCAAGATGAATTACACAGTGAGTCATAGCCCAACCCCTCCAACTCTTACCAAATTTTAATACTTTTGCTTGTTTTATTATTATTTGTTTCATTTCCAAACAACACTGATAAAATATATTATCTTTTTAGATATACATATGACTTAATAAAATAAAAAAAATATTTTGACAGTTTCTATGGGTCGTTTTGGGCTATATACTTAGCCCAAATAAGCTAATTCTTAGATGGGTTGAATTTGGACGGTTCAAGAAGAATTGGGTTAATAAATAAAGGGAAATTTGCACGATTGCCCTTATTCGGGGGTGGTCTTTAATTTTTAGCCCCCAAATTGTTGGTCTTTAATATTTTTTTTTTCCCCTGCAAAAAATTCCTGGGTTCCAGGTTCAAACCTCCGCTCAGTAAAAAATTTTAAAAAAAATTCGCAAGGCAGAGTTTGCCTCAAACTCTACTTTATCAGCCAGAGTTTAAATGCAAACTCTACTTAAGGCAGAGTTTTGCCTTCAGACATAAGACAAACTCTACCTTAAGGCAGAGTTTTGCCTTCAGGCATAGGGCAAAACTCTACCTTAAGATAGAAGTTTGCATTAAGGCAATTTTTTTTTTTACTTTGCATTAAGGCAATTTTTTTTTACTCAGTTGGAATTTTGTAAAACTCTGCCTTAAGTCCTAACTTTTGCCCCAGTAGGCCTAATTTTGTTACAAAACTCTGCCTTACGATTTTTTTTTTTACTAAGCTGGGTATCACACCCCAACCTCAGGGGGTGTGGCCGCAGACCCGAAGGTCCAAGCAAACTACCACGGCATCTATGACCTGTAACATGAAAATGGAGCCAACCGGGGCGCTAGATGACAATAATAAGAATCAATGTAACAACCTACAAGCAGAAGAAGCCCAACGACAAAATATATGCATATCTAAGGCCGACAAGGGCACATCAACATTCACGACAGCTATCCAGGAGGCCGACAAGGCCAGACAAAACATATATACACTGACAGCTAGTTTGCAAGCCTCTAAAAGTAGAATACAGTGGCAACATGTCGGGACAAGGCCCCAACATACCCCAAAACTATATATATACATATGCATCTATACCTATGGACTCAGAACCAGCAACTCCGAAAAAGTGGAGTGCGACACTCAATAGTTGATCTTGGTGTCCTCATGGAGGCGCTCCGGAGCTGTCTATCAAGACTGTAAGAACACAACGCACAAAAGGGGCATCAATACGAAATATGTACTGAATATGTAGGGCGGTAAGCACAAGCACAAATAATGTAAATAATATGAGAAGACATTTAGAAACAAGCTAAAACTCTATTCAAGGCCACTGAGGGCAACCATAACCATAACATAAATGTAAATGCATGCTCGTAAAATCATTCCTCACTGTGGAGGCATATATCATATCATATAACAATAATAAATCCCTCTGTGGGGTGAGCTCATCATCATAACATCCTCTCTGCCCAACTGATCAGTGGCGATGCACAGCTACGTGCCTACCCGACCGCCTACAACACGACTCGGTAAAGAAAGAAATCATCTAAGTTCACACCAACATGCCTACCCCGCCGACTATAGCACGGCTCGGTGATGTGTACATATATATATATATATATATATATATATATATATATATATATATAAGTGCAATGCAAGACCGACCTCAGAAAAGATAATATAGAAAGAGTCGGAGTGACCTATCGTCCTTATTCTCCGACTATCGTTATTGTCACTACTTCTTTGCCTTTCAAATCATGAAGCAACAATTACAGAGAACATAAGAAGTACATTTTATGACTTTCATATGAAGTAAACATTATCCTTAAGCTATCCTAAAGTATGACTGATATGAATGCTAACCGAAGGTATGAACCAAGAGGGATCCTAGTCATCATTGATCCATAACAAAAAAGAATGAGAATACGGGAATATTCTTTGATATAAGTTGTTCACGAGAAAGGGAAGGTTAACCATCTTTGCCATTTTAAGGTGGAACGACTCAAGTGTGACGAAAACAATTCAGTAAACGATTATTCGAATTCTAGTCATGCCGAAGAGTATAGAGAAAGCCCTACATACCTCGTCGACGGAGTTATATATGTTTCCCACGTCCTCTAACTCCTTACGAATTAGTTCCTACGCAATACGAACAATTTCTTATCAAATAGCTCATAGAAACTTTCACTTAAGCATTTAATCGAGCAACTTATAGGTGCAAGTTTGTAGGCTCTTTTGTAGCATAATTTCCCTGCAAAATGCTATCAAATTCTTCTTTTCTACTTCTCCCATTCAATATGATCCCATTCATATCACCACAGCTTAAAAAAAAAACATACAAATCCATACAAAACGGCCCAACAAATAAGCTAAGTTCATGAAAGTTTCATAAGAATATAGAAGAGCTTGTTCTATGAGGTTTTGCACCAATTTCTATGATTAATCACTTGTAGGAGCTCAAAGAGATTAAGAAGAAGTTAAAATATACCTTAGATGATGAAAAACAATCCAAACTACAAGTTAATTCAAGGTGAGGTTTCCTTCCGAGAAGCGAAATAACGAGAAAAATCACGATTCTACAATTGTTATGTCTTTCCTCATGTTAGAGTTAATTGATTTTCCCTTAGGTTTGTTGGTTATTGATAGAGGGATGTTTGATAGGGTTACCTAGGGTTTCCTGGTCTTCGAAGGTAGTGAAATGAGGAAAAAAAATCGTGAAATAGGTCCAAAAAATCGTGAAATGGGTCTTATATATACAAAGGCCAACCTGAAGACACCGACTAAGCTCGCTGTCCTACGGTAGTTTGCACCCTTGGATGGAAATGCAAATATCTCACTACTCTGATGTTGTATTGACAAACAGTTAAATAATCCAGAAACTAGACTCGTAGACCTTTGATTTAGTAGGTGTATCACCCCGTAACTCCAAGTAGATTGAGATAAAATCTCTTCGACATCTAACCTAAATTTCAAAGAAAATTTACAAACGTAACTTGCGACGACCTTTATCATTTTTCGTATCACAACTCATTTGACTTTAAAACTTAACATACGACTATCATACTATTCAAATACCTCATAACATTACCTTCTTATCATGTTAGTCACCTTACGATACAATAACGCACGAAAACACGAGGTGTAACATCCTCCTCCCCTTAAGAATATTCGTCCTCTAATGTTGAGGGATATCTCGGCTCTCAGGATTTCTAAAAATTTTGATAAAGTTTCTTCTGTAAATAGGACTATCCAAAACCTGTCAAGCAGCTCAAACCAATATCCAAAGCCATACAGGGCCACACGACAATATAACAATATCAATTTGGCCTCACACGACTATCTAACTCTGCAGAAATCAAAATAAGTTAGCCATAACTCAACTCAACTGTCATATGCCGCGGTCCGAGATATACTCGCCGTGCCTAACTCAGAAATAGCACCTAACACAACATATATATATGGCTTGAGAAATAGAAATGAGAAAGGAAGTATCGTGTTGCAGAGATGTTAATGTAAACCTGATGATTGAAACAAATAAGAGTATCGGGCTTTCATATCTTCTGCTGCCTCCCACGTCGTCTTTTCTACATTATTATTCCGCCACAATACCTTAACCAAAGCTACTCTTTAGTTCGCAATTTACTAACTTGACGATCTAGGATGGCGATAGGAACTTCCTCATATGACAAGTCCTCAGTAACTTTAACATCCTCAATAGGGGTGATACGAGAAGGATCGCCTAAGCATTTATGAAGCATGGAAACATGAAATATCGGATGGACTGTGTCACACCCCAACCGGGAGGGATGTGGCCAGCACCCAAAGACCCGAAGGCCCGAGCGAACCAATCGTGATATCTGAACTTCATAACATGAACCGTGGGCCGTCAATGCCGCCAAATGATGACAATATGATTAAAACATGATAACCCATAAGCAGAAAAGGCCCGAACATATATATATATATATATATAAATATAACTAGGGCCGACAAGGCCACAACCAAGAAAGATGACTATCCAAAAGGTCGACAAGGCCAAACAAAACACCTGTCCACTGACTAATAGTCTGTAAGCCTCTAAGAGCACTAATATGCATCAACTGGTCGGGACAGGGACCTGACGTACCCATAGCCATACTCATAATATATATACATGCATGCATTCCTACTCAAGACTCTGACCAACAAATCCGAAGAAATGGAGTACAACAACCAACCATTGAATATCTGGTACCCTACCGGGGTGGCACACCAACCTGTCTATCTGTACACGCGTGGGCATGATCACAGCGCACAAAAAGAAGCGTCAGTACGAAAGATGTACCGAGTATGTAAGGCGGCAAGTATAAAATAAACATAAGCATAAAAGATACAAATAACATGGGAAGAGATGTAGAGACAACTTGAAACTCTGAACTCGGCCACTGAGGGCGACCACAACCATGACATAAATGTAAATGCATACTCGTAGAATCATCCCTCACTGTGAAGGCACACCATATCATATAATAATAAATCCCTCTTTGGGGTGAGCTCATCATCACGACATCATCTCTGCCCAACTGACCAGTAGCAATGCACAGCTACATGCCTACCCGGCCACCTACAACACGGCTCGGTAAAGAAAGAAATCCGTCTATATATATGTAATGCAAGAATGACCTCATATGAGACATCACAGAAAGATTCAGAGTGACCTATCGTCGTTATCCCCCGACTATCATTATTGCCTCTACGTTCTTTATCTTTTCAATTCAAGAAACAACACATGTGGAGAATAGGAGATATACTTCAATAAGGATTATATAAGTGATAAAGATCGGCTCAGCTGAATCAAATACCATTAGCTCAACTTCAACATGAAGAATAACATAGTGAACAACCTTTTTCCAATCTACAAGAAAGATATGAGGTGCGGGAAAGTACTACAACACAAGCCATACATAAATTAAGGAAATCACCTTTACCATTAGGGAGTGAAATCAACTCAACTTTAACGGGAAAAGTACCAAGATGAACATTATACTTCTCCCGGTAAACAAGAAGGATAAGGAATGTGAGAAAGTATTTCAATGTGAACTATTCACGAGAAGAAGTAAGGTTAATCATTTTAGAACACCCTCGATACATGTTTCACCGAAGACCTTTCAAATGATAACCAAACGGAATATGGATGCATGGGGAGTTCTTTTATACAAGTCATATAGGAAGTAGATATTAGCTCGTTCATTCTTGGATATGATCGACACAATTTAACGGGATAACGCTTTTAAAAAAATTCATTTGAATTCGAATCATGCCAATAAAAGAAGAAAAAAGCCCTACATACCTCGTTGATGGAGTTATATACGTTTCTCGAGTCCTCGAATGCCTTAGAATGATTTCCTACATAATACGAACCATTTGAGATCAAAACCAAGTTCATAGCTTATAAGAATCTTCACTTAGACATTTAATCGAACAACTCATGGGCGTGAATTCATAGACTCTTTCATAGCTTAATTCTCAGCAAAAACGCTACCATATTCTACTTTTCTACTTCTCGTTCAACACGATCCCATACATATCACCACAAATCCAAACAACACAATAAAATAGCCTAACAAATAAGCTAAGGTCATGAGAGTTTCATAAGAATATAGAAGAGCTTGTTCTGGGGGGGGGGGGGTTGCCAATTTCAATGATTAATTACTTGTATAAGCTCGAAGAGATTAAGAAGAAGTTAAATTATACCTTGGATAATGAAAAACTCTCCAAAATACAAGTTACTTCAAGGTGAAAGTTTCGTTCCGAGAAGTGAAATAGCGAGAAAATCACAATTCTATGATTTCCACGTTGTTCCTTGCGTTAGAGTTGATTGATTAGCTCTTAAGTTTGGTTATGATTGATGAAGAAATGTTTAAGGGAGTATATTATGGTTTTTCTAGTCTTTAGAGCTGAATAAATGGGGGAAAATCGTTCAACGGCATATATACAAGGGCTAAGATGAAGCCACCGACCATACTCGCTGCCCCATAGCAGTTTGCACCCTCGGACGTAAATGTGAATATCTCTCTACTCCAATGTTGTATCGACCAATGGTTAAATACGCTAGAAACTAGACTTTTAGACCTTTTTTTTTTGTGGGTGGATCACCCCGTAACTTCTAGTAGATTGAGAGAAAAGTTCTGTGACATCTGACCCAAATTTTACTAAAATTTACAAACTTAACTTGTGATGCTCTTTGTCGACTTTCGTATTATAACTCGTTTGACTTCCGAAATTAACAAGAAACCATTATAAGATTCAAATACTTCATATCATTACTTGCTTAGAATGTGAAGCACTTCCAATCTCACCCAAAAGTACAAGTTATCGTATTCGCAACTTGCCAACTTTTGATGAAACTAATCTTTCTTTGATTCATTCACCCTCCAAACCTTTTGCTGCTTACTATTATTATTTATAGACTCTTATAACCATTTATATTAATAATCTCAATCCCTTTTAACCTCAAGATAATTTCTTTTGAACTTGCGTCGACTAACTCATGATGCGACTTTGACGTGCAAAAATTCGGGCTGTAATAGACTGCCGCTAGCTCTGGTGGAAAGTCAAGTTTATAAGCAACTTGGTCAATTCTAGGCACGATCTCTTACGTCCTGACATACCTGGGGCTAAGATTTCCTTTCCGTTCTAATCTCATTACGCTTTCATAGGCGATACCTTCAGAAATATCCAATCTCCCACGGCAAACTCCAGATCTCTACGACGGCTGTCTGAGTATAACTTTTGTCGACTCTGAGTGGTCAATAACCTTTCTTTAATCAACTTAACTTTCTCTACTGCTTTTTGCACTAACTCAGGTCCTAACAACTTCATTTTACCGATATCAAACCAACCAATAAGAGAGTTGTAGTTCCGCCCGTATAAAGTTTCATATGGTGTCATCTGTATGCTAGAGTGGTAGCTATTGTTGTAGGCAAACTCAATAAGTGGAAAATGATCTTCCCAGCTTCCTTTTGAAGTCCAATACACAGGCTCGTAACATATCCTCGAGCGTCTGAATAGTACATTCGGCCTGTCCGTCTGTCTGTGGATAGAAAGTTGTGCTGAGACTAATATGAGTACCCAACCCTTTTTTAAAAGATCTCCAAAAATTAGCTGTAAACTGCGCAACTCTGTCAGATATAATAGAAACTGAAACTCCATGTAATTGAACTATCTCTTTTATATACAGTCTTGCATAATCTTCAGCTACGTACGTATTTCTGACAAGTAAGAAGTGTGCTGATTTTAGAAGCTTGTCCAAAATAACCAGATGGAATCGAACTTTTGACGAGAACTAGGCAATTCAGTAATAAATTCCATATTAATAGCTTCCCATTTTCATGTTGGGATCTCGATATTCTGAAGCAATCCACTAGGTTTCTGGTGTTCAACCTTAACCTGCTAACAATTTGGACATTGAGCCACAAATGTTGCAATGTCCTTCTACATATCATTCCATCAGTATAACTGATGAAGGTCGTGGTACATCTTAGCAGAATAGGGATGAACCGAATACCGACACTGGTGAATCTTGATCATAATTTACTTGCGAAGCTCCCCAACATTAGGTACACACCATCGACCTTTATATTTGAGAACGCCGTCATCTGATATCTCGAACAATTTTTTTTTTAGAAGAGATACCTTTCTTGGTCTTAACCAATGCAGGATCTTCAACCTGTCGTGCTTTCACTTCAGGTACTAACAATGATTCCGTAGCTTTCTGAACCATAACACCCTCGTCACCTTTTTCAAATAACTGCACACTCAGACTGGCCAATCGATATAGATCCTTCATCATCTCTAACTTATTAGCTCCCACATGCTTCAAACTGTCCATGTCTTACGACTCAACGCATCAGCTACGTCGTTCGCCTTTCCCGGACAGTATAAGATATCAACATCATCACCTTTAGTAATTCCAGCCACCTTCTTTGTCTCAAGCTCAACTCTTTTTGCTTGAATATATATTGTAAACTTTTATGATCTGCGTAGATATCAACATGAACTCCATGAAGATAATGATGTCGTATTTTTAGGGCAAATATAATGGTTTCCAACTCGAGATCATGAGTCGGATAATTCTGCCTTGTTTCCTCAATTGCCTCGAAGCATATGCAATAACCTTCCCGTGCTACATCAGAACACACCCCAATCCAACCCTTGACGTATCACAGTACACAACATAACCTTCAAATCCCTTAGGAAGTGCTAGAACAGGCGCTGATGTTAATCTATTCCTGAAAGCTCTTTTCACAAGCATCAGACCATTGAAACTTAGCTGCTTTATGTGTCAATTTTGTCAACGGATCGACAACAAAAGAGAAATTCTTCACAAACCTCCGATAATAGCCGGCTAAGCCTACGAAACTACGAACTTCCGTAGGAGTTATGGGCCTCGACCAATTCTTTACTACTTCGATCTTCTGATCATCCACATTGATGTCCTCATCTGAGACGATACGTTCGAGGAATGCCACTAAATTCAACCAGAACTCGCATTTAGCATAAAATTTACGATCTTAGAGAATCTGCAATACTACTCACAAATGATCTACGTGCTCTGCTTTTGACCGAGAGTATATCAGAATATCATCAATGAACACAATCACGAAAAAATTAAGAAATGGCTTGAAGACCCAATTTATTAAATCAATAAAAGTCGCTGGTGCATTAATGAGATCTAAGACATGACAAGAAATTCATAATGGCCATATCTGGTCCGAAAAGCCATCTTGGGATATCTTGCTCTTTGACTCTAACTGAAGATATCCAGACCGAAGATCAATCTTGGAAAGGTACTTTGCGCCCTGTAGCTGATGAAATAAATCATCGATACTAAAAGAGGGTACTTGTTCTTAATAGTCACCTTGTTGAGTTGATGGTAATCAATACATATTCTCAACGAACCATCTTTCTTACGAACAAACAGCACTAGTATACCCCATGGAGAAGTACTGGGTCTGATAAAACCCTTATCCAGAAGATCCTTCAATTGAGCTTTCAATCCATTAATTCAGTAGGGGCCATTCTACACGAGGGAATAGATATAGGCTGAGTATATGGAAGTACATCAATAGCAAAGCTGATTTCCCTTTTAGGAGGATGACCAGGAAGTTCATCAGGAAATACATCAGGGAATTCATTAACAATAGGCACCGACTGAAGAGTTGGAGGTTCCGCCTCCACATCCTGCACTCGCACCAGATGGTAAATATATCCTTTTACAATCATCTTCCGAGCCTTAAGGTAAGAAATAAATTTCCCTTTAGGCACTCCAGCATTGCCCTTCCACTTAATAACAGGCTTGCCTGGAAAATTAAATCGAACAATTTTCGTCCAGCAATCTATATTAGCATAACAAGAAGCCAGCCAATCCATACCCATGATAATATCAAAATCGACCATCTCCTCTTCATGTAAATCAATTAACATATGGAAATTATGAATCATCACATATCATGAATCATCACATCACAATCTTGATATTACCGTCTAACTATCACAGGCTCACCCACGGGTGTAGATACCTCAAATGGCTTACGTAATAATTTAGGCCTTTTATTACACTTGCCAGGAACGAAGGGGGAAATATACGACAATGTAGAACCGGGATCTATCAAGGCATACATATCAATGGAAAAAACGGATAATATACCTGTAACCACATCCGGAGATGACCCTAAGTCCTAACGACGCAATAATTCATATATACGATTCTACTGACTGCCTGAACTATACACTCCTTCTCTACCTCTACCCTTGCCAGCCGATGTCTGCATACTCTGCCCAGAATGGCGCACTGTAGAAGAAGAAGAGCGCTGCAAATGTTGTCGGTTGAGCCATATCACCTCCGCCTCTTCTCGAAAAATATCTCATAATATGACACGGTACGTCCACACGCATAAAATACATCAAAGACACTGACTACACAACCTAAAATAAGCCCTACCACATCAATCACAATGGGGCATCGGAGGTCTGATCTGGCTGAACTAGCTTCTAAACTAGGGGCTTGATGTCCGCGAACGCTGACCCTGACCAGAATAAGTGATCCAGTCACGTCGCTGACTCTAAAACTGTAATGGTGCACTAGCTTCCTGATAAGATGAACGTCTAGAAAGTTGTGGCCTGACTCCACCTCTAAAATCCCCCAAGTCACTCGCAGATCGGTCCCTTTTATGCTAACCTCTATCCCGTTATCGATCAACCCGTTGCTGCCTCTTACGATCCTCTATGTTCTGCGCATAGCCTGTATGCGAGCAGTCTCCATTCCCGAATTCAGAGTAGCTGTGGTACAATCATTAATCAAATGTGGTCCTAAACTACCCGTGAACCGGTACACTCGATCGGTCATATCAGCTACAACAGTAGGAGCGTATCTGGCCATAGAGTTGAACTGCATGTTATACTCCCTAACACTCATATTACCTTACTCCAAACGCAAAAACCAATCCTGCCAGGCACTACAAATCTCAATAGGTAGATATTGCTGCATAAATACCTCAGAAAATTCTCTCCATGTCACCGGTAGAGCACGGAGTCCCTGGGACTACTCCCAGGTCTCACACTAATCTATAGCAACATCCCACAGCCTATAAAAAGCAAGCTCTACCAACTCAAAATCGGTGGCATGCATCACCCATAAAGTCCACTACATCTAATCTAAAAAGCTCTGTGGATCTGCATGGGGATTAGTCCCTATGAATACCGGAGGGTCCAGGTCACTGAAATCTCGAACTCTCGCACTAACAGCTCTATCGGAAGAACCAAGAACCTGACGCTAGGCTTGGGAGGCTACTATCCATCTCAGTAACTGCACGACACTTTGCATATTAAGATTTTCCTCGGGGGCAACTGGGGGCTGAACCGGAGGTACATCAGATCCTCGGTGCTCCTCTGGTGGCAGTGGTGTGGCTCCAAAGGCTTGAGAATTAGACCCATTCTAAGGCTCATGCTGCTCCACATTAGTGGGAAGCACTCGGCTGGTGCCCTCGCCCTCAGCAGCTTCCAATCTCAGAATACTCTCCTGACGTCTGGTCATAGGCTCTTTAAGCACCACTGAGAATATATAAAAAAAATAGGGATGAACACTTATGACTCGGCTCTATCGCATGAACTAGATCACGAAGAAAGTAACCATCCTAAATGCCTTGTAGCCTCTTATTTATAATTGTGGTGCATAACACACCCATAAACAAGACACTACTAGACACGGCTTGTAGACTCCCGTACGTACCCTCGCTTCGATACCAAGTTAGTCACACCCCAACTTTAGGGGGTGTGGCCGGCACCCGAAGGTCAGAGCGAACCAACCATGGCATCTATGACCTGTAACATGAACATGGGCTAACAAGGCCGCTAGATGACAATAATAAGAATCAATATAACAACCTGCAAGTAGAAGAAGCCCAATGGCAGCATATATGTATATGTAAGGCCGACAAAGCCACATCAACAGTCACGATAGCTATCCAGGAGGCCAAAAAGGCCAGGCAAAACATATATACACTGACAGCTACTCTATAAGCCCCTAAGAGTAGAATACAGTGTCAACAAGTGGGGACGAGGCCCCGACATACCCTGAAACTATATATATACATATGCATCTGCACCTATGGGCTCATAACCAAAGAACTCCGAAGAAATAGAATGCGACACTCAACTACTAATCTCGGTGTCCTGCTGCGGAGGTACGCTGGCCTGTCGATCAAAGACATGTGGGCATGAACACAACGCACAAAAGGGGCATCAGTACGAAATTGTACTGAATATGTAGGGAGGTAAGCACAAGTACAAATAATGTAAATATTATGAGAAGAGATTTAGAAACAACCTGAAATTTTGTTCAAGGCCACCGAGGGAAACCATAACCATAACATAAATGTAAATGCATGATCGTAAAATCACTCCTCAGTGTGGAGGCATATATCATATCACATAACAATAATAAATCCCTTTGTGGTGTGAGCTCATCATCATAACATCCTCTCTGCCCAACTGATCAGTACCAATGCATAGCTACGTGCCTACCCGGCCGCCTACAACACGACTCGATAAAGAAAGAAATCCATCTAGGTGCCCATCTACGTGCCTACCCGGACGACTATAGCGCGGCTTGTTAATGAAAATAAATATATATATATATATATATATATATATATATATATATATATATATATATATATATATATATATATATATATATATAAGTGCAATGCAAGACCGAACTCAGAAGAGATAACATAGAAACAGTCGGAGTGACCTATCCTCATTATCCTTTAACTATCGTTATTGTCGTTAAGTTCTTTGCCTTTCAAATCATG
Organism: Lycium ferocissimum; assembly: GCF_029784015.1. Lineage (NCBI taxonomy): Eukaryota > Viridiplantae > Streptophyta > Magnoliopsida > Solanales > Solanaceae > Lycium > Lycium ferocissimum. The sequence continues at coordinate 57,757,373 of NC_081347.1, forward strand.
AAGAAATAAGTACACGGAACATAAGAAGTGCATGTTATGAGTTTCATATGAAGCAAACGTTATCCTTAAGCTATCTTAAAATATGATCGATATGATTGTTAACCGAAGGAATGAACCAAGAAGGATGCTAGTCATCATTGAGCCATAACCAAAAAGAATGAGAATACGGGGATATTCATTGATATAAGCTGTTCACAAGAAAGGGCAGGCTAACCATCTTTGCCATTTTAAGGTGGAATGACTCGAGTGTGGCGAAAACAATTCAGCAAACGGTTATTCGAATTCTAGTCATGCCGAAGAGTATAGAGAAAGCCCTACATACCTCATCGACGGAGTTATATATGTTTCCCGCGTCCTCGAACTCCTTACGAATTATTTCCTACACAATACGAGCAATTTGCGATCAAAATTGAGTTCATAGCTCAGAGGAACTTTCACTTAAGCATTTAATCGAGCAACTCGTAAGCGCAAGTTTATAGGCTCTTTTGTAGTGTAATTTCCCCGAAAAACGCTGCAAAATTATACTTTTCTACTTTACCTCTTTAATATGATCCTATCCATATCACCACAGCTCCAAACAACACAACAAAGCCATAGAAAACATCCCAACAAATAAGCTAAGTTCATGAAAGTTTCATAAGAATATAAGAGAGCTCGTTCTATGAGGTTTTGCACCAATTTCTATGATTAATCACTTGTAGGAGCTCAAAGAGATTAACAAAAAGTTAAAATATACCTTAAATGATGAAAAACACTACAAACTACAAGTTAATTCAAGGTGAGGTTTCCTTCCGAGAAGTGAAATAACGAGGAAAATCACGATTCTCTAATTGTTATGTCGTTCTCATGTTAGAGTTTATTGATTAGCCCTTAGGTTTATTGGTGATTGATGGAGGGATGTTTGATAGTTTTACCTTTGTTACCTAGGTTTTCCTGGTCTTTTAAGGTGGTGAAATGAGAAAAAAATCGTGAAATGGGTCTTATATATACAAAGGCCAACTTGAATCCACTGACCAAGCTCGCTGTCCCGTTGCAGTTTGCACTCTTGGACAGAAATATGAATATCTCACTATTCTGATGTCGTATTGACAAACGGTTAAATTATCTGGAAGCTAGACTCGTAGACCTTTGATTTTCTAGGTGGACCACCCCATGACTCCAAGTAGATTGAGAACAAAGCTCTTCTACATCTTACCCCAATTTCAGTGAAATTTACAAACGTAACGTGCAACGGCCTTTGTCGACTTTCGTATCACAACTCGTTTGACTTCAAAACTTAACATACGACTATCATACTATTTAAATACCTAATAAAATTGCCTTCTTAGTATGTTGGCCACCTTACTATACGATAACACATGAAAAGATGAGGTGTAACACTGGGCTTCTAACCTTAAACCTCGGGGTATTAGGTGAAGACCAAAAATTAAAGATCAGCAATTTGACGGGCAAAAATTAAAGATCAATGCCTTTGAAGGGCAATCTGCGCATTTTTAAGAGGCTTGATAGGATGCTTGCTAATGAATATTTGCAAAACTTATTTGGCCAATTAGATTTTTATCACTTATCCATGATTGGTTCTGAATATGCTCCAGTGCTGTTATCTTGTGGTGATCAGACACAAAATTTGTCAAACCATTCAAGTTTTTGAAGTTTTGGACTGAACATGAAAGTTTTCCTGACGTGGTTAGATAACATTGGCAAGCTACTGATACAGTTGATGTTTTCTTATCATTTAAGCAAAAGATAAAAAGTGTGAAAACTGCTTTATCACAGTGGAGCAAACATACTTTTGGTGATTTTTTCAAGCAGTTGAGCATTAGAGAGGATATTGTAAGAGTTAAAGAAGATTTGTTTGAGGAATTCCCCCCATAAGGTAATAGAATGATACTACAAAGAGCTCAAGCTAAACTAAAGAAGTACTTGCATTATAAGGAGAAATTTTAGAGACAGAAATCTGGTTTTGACTATTTTGCTGAAGGAGATAGAAATACAAGATTCTTCCATAATATTGTAAATGGTTGAAGGAAGAGAACTTAGATCAAAAGAATCCAAAATGCTGATGGTAATTAGGTAAAAGGGACAAATATTCTAGCAGCTGAGGCCATTTCCTTTTATCAGAAGTAGTTTGCTCAAGAGGACCAGCAGTGTGATTATTCTTTGTTAGATCAAATTCCTGTAATGGTGAATGAAGAGGATAATGCAATAATTTGTAGCATTCCAAGCATGGAAGAGGTAAAAAAAAACAGTATTTGAGTTATCAGGTGATAGTGCAAGTGGTCCTGATGGACTAACAGGTGAGTTTTATCAATCTTGCTGGGAGATTGTTGGTGCTGATGTTTATAATGTGGTTAAAGCTTATTTTGAAGGTTATACTCTCCCCAAATTTATAATACACACCAATCTTGTATTGTTGCCAAAAAGAATGAGGTTGAGACCTTTTACATATGAGGCCTATAAGTCTTAGCAACTTCATCAACAAGATAATTTCGAGAGTTTTGCATGACAAGATTGATAATCTTCTGCCCAAGCTAATTTCTGCTAATCAATCTGGAATTGTTAAAGGGAGGAGTATCATTGAAAATGTTTTGTTGACTCAAGAAGTTGTTTATGATATTAGGTTGAGAGGAAAGCCTACAAATATAGTCTTGAAACTTGACATGACCAAGGCTTATGATAGAGTATCATGTTTGTTCTTAACCAAGGTACTCAGAAAGATAGGATTTGCAGAAGGATGTATTGATTTAATATGGATATTGTTGGCTAATAACTGGTATTTAGTACTTTTTAATGGTCAAGCTCATGGTTTTTTCCACTCAACTGAGGGTATCAAACAAGGTGATCCTTTGTCACCTGCTCTTTTCATTCTATCTGCAGAGGTGCTTACAAGAGCTCTGAATTCTTTGTTTGAAGTTAATGATTTTAAAGGATATGGGATGCCTAAATGGAGTGCCAATCTCAATCACTTGGCATATGCAGATGACACCATAATCTTTTCCTATGCAAACAACAACTCTTTATAGATGATCACGAAAGTGTTGGAGGATTATGAGAATATATCTGGTCAATTCATCAACAAGAGAAAAAGTTCTTTTTACATGTTCTCCAAGGTTTCACACAGTTAGTTCAAGAGGTGGCATCAATTATTGGTTTTTCAAGAGGTTCTTTCCCTTTTATGTACTTAGGCTGTCTAATTTCTCATGCAAGGAAGAGGAAAACAGACTGTATTGATTTGATCAAAAAAGTGAAGGACAGGCTGCAAGCATGGAAAGGCAAGTTGTTGTCACTAGGTGGGAAAGTTGTACTGATTTCTAGTGTACTTCAAAGTGTTCCTATTCACTTATTATCTACAGTAAAGCCTCCAAAGTGTGTAATAAAAAAAATCCATCAGATTTTGCTAAATTTTTCTGGAGCAATAAGCAAGATGTCAAGTTTAGGCATTGGTCAAAATGTGCTTACCCAAAGAAGAAGGTGGATTGGGTTTTAGATCTTTGTTTGATGTTTCAAAGGTCTTATGTGCTAAGTTATGGTGGAGATTCGGAACATCTAATTCATTATGGGCTAACTTCTTATGGAATAAATATTGTAGGAAGTGGTATCCTCAATGTGTTCAATGGAAAGGTGGTTCACAAGTACGAAAATGATTTTAGAGGCAAGGGACAACATAGAGCAAAAGATATGGTGGGAAACTAAAAGTGGATCTACCAATGTCTGGTATAATTGGACCAAATTGGGAGCCTTGTACTATGTTTTACCTTCTCAGTTTAACATTGATGAGAGGGTGGAAGATGTTAAAGAACTTCTAGATGGAAATGGTTGGGATTCTAACAAGTTGTAATTATTACTACAAGAGGAAATAGTCAATCATATTCATGAGGAGTTGGTGATAAAAGAAATCTCAACACTTTGGGATAAACCACGGTGGATGATGACTAGTTCTGGTAAGTTTACAGTTTCTAGTGCTTCGGATCTGCTGAGACAAAGGGAGAATGCTTCTAAGATATACAAGCAGATGTGGATAAAAGGGGTGCCTTTCAAGATATCCTTTTGCTTATGGAGACCGTGGAAGTTCAAAATTCATGTAGATTAAGTGTTAGCTATCATTGGCATTAATGTGGTTTCTAGGTGTTGTTACTGTATAAATTCTCAGCAGGAAACCATAGATAATTTATTCTTGAATGGTGAGGTTGCAAAATCAGTTTGGAATGTGTTTAATAGTGCTGCTGATATACAAATGGATTGTTATCAGGTGAAGCAAGCAGTGCAGATTTGTTGGAAAGCATCTTGTCACTACAAATTGAAACTTATTGTCAAAGCAATACCATCAAAGATCATGTGGAAAATCTGGAAATGGAGAAATACCAAGTTGCATAGGGGTTCAATGTCTATTCGTAAAGTGTTACATGAGATTACTCAAAATATTTACTTATTGTGTAGAGTGAGGTATCCTACTTGGTAGAACATTTCACATAAGTAGCCTGATATAATAGATAACTTTGAGAAATTTAGGCCAGTTCTCAAATGCATTACTATGAAATGGGAGTTGCCTGCAAGAGGTTGGTTTAAGTGCAACAGTGATGGTACATCAAGAGGGAATTCAGGCCCTAATGCTGTGGCTTTTTGTATTAGAAATTATCATGGGACTCTAATTTATGCAGCAGGACAAAATATAGCAGATGGGAATAACTTGACTGCAGAAGCTATTGCCATCAAACAAGGGATTGAATACTGCATTGCTCATCATCTATATCCTTTGTTGGTGGAAACTGACTCTTTAACTATGAAAATATTTCTCAGATGAGTATGGGAAGTGACATGGTGCATTAGTATGCTACTAAATAAGATCAATAGGTTGAGAAGTGGGCATACAGTTCAGGTGGAGCACATATACAGAGAAGGGAACTGCTTAGCAGATTTTGTGGCTAACTATGTTTTTGATTTTGCAGGTACACAACAGTTTAATTCTTTTCAGGAGTTACCACCTATGGCTAGAAGATTATTAAACATTGACAAGGCTCAGATACCAAATCTGAGAATCAGATACAATGCAGTAGTTGAGTTAAAGGCAAACATGCATACTGTTGTTGTCAATTAATCAGCAGTTCTTGATGGAAGGCTATAGACATACAAACGGAACTACACTTGGTTTAACTGTTAGAGAACTTCATGATGGGTGGTATTGGTGTGCATACATACTCATTCCCATAATGGAGAACTTAAACAGATCATACTTAGTGTAGCTTACATGGAGATGATAGCACATAATATACATGCTTGTTTTGTTAGCTGCAGCAGAGACTCACATGTCTTGATGCTATATACCTGAAGTCTGAAAAAAATTCAATAGATTTGAATCCACACCACCTGGTGAGAGCTTGGAAGTGTGAAAGATGGATGCAAGTCAAGACTACAGGAGTTACGCTTAGTTTTATGTTGGGTTTGATCCTGTAATTGTTTTTGTTGCTTCTTTTCCTACTTTTTCTGTTTTTCAAACTAGCTGCTATTGGTTTTGGTATAGATTCTTTTTATTTCAATAAAAATCCACCAATCTTCGTGGTTTTCATTTTTTAAGATTAATTAGGCTAGCTGATTGGACGATTATGTATTTTCACACTAATTTTATCATTCCTAGTTATAATGTTAATTATGAAATACTCTAATAAATCCCTAATAAGAACAGAGTGTCGCAATTCATCTGTTTAGGTTGCCAAATCCATCAAAATCTATATAAAAGAAAAAAAGAATTATGAGTTACGTATGAGCAATTAAAGTACTACGCTTTAAAGTTTCCAATTAAAACTCCATATTTTTTCGCGGATTGCCCTTCTTTTGTTGGGGTGGGTGGAGAGGGGGGGGGGGTTAGTCTTTAATTTTTGTCCCCTCAAATTGGTGGTCTTTAATATCTGCCCTTCGCTTAACACCCAGAGGTCCTGAGTTAGAATTCAAGCTCAGTAAAAAAAAAAATCGCAGGGCATAAGTTGGGATTCGCAGGGTAGAAGTTGGGGTTCGCAACGCATAAGTTGGACCCCAACATATGCCTTAAGGCAAACTTTTACCCAAAATTAGGCCTTAAGGCAAACTTTTACCCAAAATTAGGCCTTAAGGCAAACCTCTGCCTTAAGACTTAACTTTTTCCCAAATTAGGCCTTAAAGCAGAGGTTTGCAAAATTCCAGCAAAATAATTTTTTTTTTTTTTTTGCCATAAGGCAGAGTTTGAAATTCAACTTATCCCTTGCAAAGTTTTTTTTTTTTAATTTTTAATTGAGCGGAGGTTCGAGCCTCGAACCAATGGGCTTTTAGCGAAAGGCAAAAATTAAAGACCACTGATTTGAGGCACAAAAATTAAAGACCACCCCAGCGAAAGGCAAATTGCCCTTAAAACTCCACAATGCATGTCATATAAGTGGAGCCCAACTGGACCGTCCATTTATCTTGGTGACTAGTATTGCTTAAAATCTTAAGTAGGCTCCTGTGCTAGCCGAATATTAAAATTCAAGAGCTTAATACTGTGTGATGATTTCTGAAAATACAATAGATGTTGATGATGACTAACGGCAGGAAGGGTGTCAAGTGGGCCGGGTCGGGGCTTGACCGGGCCGTAAGTTAGGGGGCCGGGCTTGGAGAGGGAAAAGGGTGTCCGGCCCAGCCCACCCAGGATAGGGGCTACACCTCGGCTAGCACCGGGCCGGCTGTTATAGTTAATGGGCTGGGCTTTTTTTTTTTTTTTTTAAAAGTTCTAATACAAAAATAGACATTTAAATTTACTACTAATAATAAAATTAACATTTACATCTAATGATAAAATTGCTAAATTAAAAAAAAAGTTTAGTCGTCGTCAAATTCAAAAAGCTAGTCGTTGTAAATTTAAAAAACTAATCGTTGCTAATTTTATTTGAACCCCTAAATTTATGAATAACTTCACTTTGGTCATATTTTCAAACTATAAATACCCCTCCATTCTTCTTCATTTTCACACAATTCTTCCACTATTCTCTCTTTATCTAAATTTGTTATTCAACTAGTGTACATTACTTCACCTCCACGTTCTCCTCGAGTTCGAAGATCAACTTCAAGTGCGTTGTGGATGCATTTTGAGCAAGTAAATGAGGAACACGTTAAATGTCAACATTGTGGTGACATATATCTCCACAAGTCCGGAGCGTCGGGTATTAGCCTATTAGGGGGGTGGGGGGTGGAGGAGGGTACCAGTGTGTTGCGTAGACACTTGTAAAAAGGCATGAAATTGAACTGAATGATTTATCAAAGGTATATTTGTTGAGATAAGTACTATCACAATCTAATATATACTATATACTGAAAATGTATCAAAGGTATATTTGTTGAGAAAACAAGATTGTCTAGCTTTAAAATACAATTTTAAAGAAAACTAAAGTGCTTCGTAAAAAGAGACTCCTAATTTATTGGGATACAATGTTTTTAAAATACTTATTATTAGTAATAAATTGAGTACTTATCTTTGTCTTTTTATTTGAAGTGGGTCGGGCCGGTGCCCCGGTGGGCCATCACCCGGGCTACTGGTGGGCCGGGCTGGTGGGCTGTCCACCTTGTCCGGCCCAGCCCCCTAATAAAGCCCACCTAGACCAACCCCTTACACCTCTTAGTGGGTCTGGGTCGGGCCGGTGTTACACCTCTCATTTTGATACGTTGAGTTTCGCCAAAAGCTAATTGTCCTAGCCTTGGGAAGTAGGACAAATTTTTTCGAGGTCATGGGGATAGATATGTCCATCTTGAGTATATAATGGAGTAAAACCATGTTTAGTAAGCCTCGGGAAGGTTTAAGACTTGTCGGATCATCGGAGTTAAGTTTCGGTGGAAGTTTGGTAAAATGTCACATTCTGGCGCACTTTGTGGCACAACATGCGAGCAGCAAAGCGCGCTTTGCGGCCACGTAGTTGCGCAACAAAGTGTGCCAGTGAAATTTGGTGATGTTGCGAGGTATGCGACACAACATGCGGCTAGCAAAGCACGCTTTGCGGCTAGCAAAGCACGCTTTGCGCCTAGCAAAGCTTTCAGCATGTTGTGTCGGTCCAGAATTTTCTGAACCACTATAAATAGAACAAATTCGACCCTAACTCATTATTTTACCATTTTTGGGCATAGAAACCTCTAGAAACTCTCTCAACAACTCTTCTTATGAGCTAAGACCAAAATCAAGAGCAAATCCAAGAGAGATCAAAGATCAAACACCAAGAATCAAGAGACTCAGGTGCAAAGAGGTTCACTAGGGTTAGTGGAAGTCAAGAAAATCCTTTGGTATTGGAGTTGGGGGTTTTTCTCAAGCAAAGTATCTTCATCCAAAGATCATTCCTACACTATCTAAGGTAAGTTTATGGTATTTTCATGTTGTTTAAGGTATTGAGAAGTTGAAACACTTGGATTGTAGAAGAATATAGAAAATGGGTCATAAATGTGGGAGTAGTGTCATTTTTGAGCCATAGCTTGGATTGAGTCATGACTATTGATATGTTGTGATTGTAAGTATGTTATGAATGACATTTAGAACAAGAGATAAGTATTAGGTGTGAGAAAACGTAATAGTGAACTATGACCATGATTATGGAGAAATTGAAGTGAAATTGTGAAACGTGGATAATGTAGATGAATGACGATTGTTGCCTATAATATTGTGATTGTTGTTGTGAATGTTTGGGAGTTGATATGGAATACGGAGGAAGTTGTATAAACAAAGGAAGTGCTGCCCAATTTTCTCTAGCTTTAGTAAGCACGTTCTTATAATCGCTTAGCTAATGTCGATACGAATTCTCTTGAAGGTATAAACGTGGGCATTAAAGGAGAGCGAGCAAGCGATAGAATAGTTAAACGACAAAGGTATGTGAGGCTAGTCCTTTCCTTCTAAGGCATGAATCTTATGGCATGATTTCCTCTCCTTCTCCATGCATTTTCCTACATTCCGGAAACTAAGAGTCTATGTTCATGAATAGCCATATGAGACAAGAGATACATTACGAGTACGATAATGATGATGATGAGCTTAAGTCTAAAGATTCTAAAGTTCATGATATGCTAGTTCCATAAAGTTCTCGCTATGAATACGATATGATGTTTCTACAATCTAATGACCCTATTTACGATCCCTTGAGGTTACTCGTTGGGTTACACTCACCTTAAAATGTTAATTCCTTCAAGGTGAGATATGACGAATATGATCACTCCATAATGTAATCGGGGGTTTTCGACCTTATGTCACCCCGATATTGTTATAGATGGTCTATGAGCTCTAATGCATCTCCTACGACAAATGTTCCGGAGAAATTATGAGTCTACGTTCATAAAGGATTTCATGTGAGATAAAGGTAAGAGATATGCCATAGATACGATAATGGTAATGAAGAGCCGAAGTTTAGAGTCTATAAAGCCTATCATACGATATTTTTTTTATGAAGTTCATGCTATGAATATGATATTATTTTCATAGATTGTCCTTAATTCAAATGCATGCTCTATGAAAAGTTATGATAAGCTTATGAGATGTACGTGATGATAAAAGATTTCCGTAGTAATGGCAATGATGTTGATGAGATATACCGAGCCTCGTTATGGCCGGGTACAGAAGACATGTATGTGATATTGTCGAGCCACTACGTGGCCGAATACGGATAATGTTTAATGTGTATGAGCAGATATGGTATTATGATATGTATATGTATGTGCATTCCACGACCATTAAGAAAAGGTAAAGTAAGCATGACAAACATCTCAAGAGGTATTTGAACTTTCATTTTATGTTGTCCTTCACGTTTACTTATGTTCCTACTCATGCTTTACATACTCAGTACATATTTCGTACTGACGTCCTTTTCTTTGGACGCTGTGTTCATGCCCACGGAGTGCAGACGGGGAGGTGATCCGGACTCGTAGGAGCTATTAGTCGATTTGAGAGCACTCCATTTTCCAGAGGTGCCATTGATTATCCTTTTGGTATATATGTGTATGTATGTTTTGGGCATGACGGGGTCCTGTCCCGTCTATATGTATGGTACTCTAGTAGAGGCTCGTAGATGCGCAGTTGTGGGTAGTATGGTCTCACGGTTTCTCATCATATGTATATGTATGTATATATATTATCTTGATAGCCGAAAGGGCTCATGTTTATAAAGTGAATTTGTTTTAATGAAAATAGTTTTCTATGATTATGAGTATAAGAGTATGAATGAAAGCAGATGAGTAATAGAACGAGTGGTGCTCGGTGGTTAACCCCGGGTACCCGTCATGGCTCCTAGTCGGGTCGTGACAGCCGGTGGTGGGCCGGGTTTACCAGGCTGGGTTCGGGCTGGCCCGGCCCACTTGACACCCTGTCGGCAGCCCAAAATGTTGACTACAAAAGGCTTATTTGACATTTCATGTTTAAAGGGATTTTTTTTTTTTGTTTTTGATAAAACAAAGAACTAAAGGCTGATGATTGAATTTTATTGGAACTTTTCAGGACTATGGGATAAGAATTAACAGCTGTAACCATTTATAAAATTTGCACATTATAAAGTTCTATATTTCCCATTGTATACTTTCGGAATATACAATTCTTAAGGTATATAATAGTTATAAGCATAATTGAATCACTCTATTATACGTATCTCTTGCCCTTTTACAATTTAAATAGAAGAAAATGGCTTTTTCAAATCTCTTATGTATTTTTTTCAGATCTCTTATGTGAAAAAAAAATGAAGATCTCTTGTAAAAAGGTCATAAAACTAAATAAGTTTGTAAAGGACCAAAAATCCAATTCTCTTCTATTATACTATCCTATTAAAGTATACAAAAATGTGAATCGTATACTCTGAAGATACATAAAGTACATGCCTGCTGGATATTTTGTAAATATTTTTTTATAAATAGGTATGAAGTGCAAAAATATTTTAAAATGGGTATTCTTGAAAAATCATTTTTAGCCACATGAACCCGTTAATTTTCCAAATTTATTAATGAATAAAATTAGTCAAAAAGGGTAACAAAATTAGTAAGAAAGGGTGACGATCTTACCTCGAATGTTTTCCTTATCTTATTGGCTTTACTCTCACAACGTAATTATATTGGTTAGTCTCAAGTATTATTTTACATTTCGAGTTTTTAATACATTTATTAAAACCATCATCAAGAAAACTACGGTCCCACGTTCACTCAAAATTCATTTAAACAGTATTATTTGCGTGTACAAGGCTATAAATAGGTCTACGAGTTAGACTAAGGCCTCATTGAGGTCTGAATCTTAATCACTCAAATTCAACTCATTAAGTTCATTTGTTTTGTTTCCTTATGAAGCCTCTTAATAGGTCTGAATGAATCAGATCTATAACAGAGTCTTAACACCATTCAGACTCACTTAAATAATACTCTTATTTCATAAAATCTTCCACGACTTCTCTTCTCATGCCTCTAGCTATCCTTTCTCAACCAGATACCAATTTTTAACCTCTTGAACTGGTAAGTTTTCATAATTTAGTCTAGTATTTTTTATATTCGTAAAATCTTGGGTGTATTGATGTTTACCAAGAACTCTTGAAAGCGCAAAAATTAACTAATTAAGCGTAATAGCAAAATTGTTTTCTTGAAGTTTTTTTAGTCTCTTAAAAACTTTGTTTGAAATCTCATGTATATCTACCCAGTTCATGATCTAATCTGCACCAGAAAAATTAAACATGAGTGAATCCATCTACTCAATAAAATCCCTACTTCCACTTCTCAATCTTTGAAAGATCGCAGTGACTCTATAAGACAATAACAACGAATTAAAAAAAAAAAAAAAACTTGAATACTACATAACCCTCTAATCAAATTTGGAACTTAATACATAATACAAGCTTCAAGAAACAACAAAGAACATTCAGAAATTGTGTCAAGCATCAAAAAATTTACCCCTTTTATCTTATTTTAATAAAGTTTCTTACTAGAAAACATCTTGTGGGATTCAGCCATAATAGTTCTCTATCACTTTCAGTTGATAGAGAAAGGTTTGCCATTTTAATAATAAGCACAGATTCTTAAAAAATTTAGTGTTACCTTGTTACTTTAATTTATTATATTGATATATGGAGTAACTTTTATTTGCATTTTAGATAGTTCAAAATATTTTGAATAAAAATTATTTATGGAATATAAATATTCAAAATATTTTTTTCTATCAAAAAATAGATAGTTCAAATTATTTATCAAATATAAATATTCAAAAAATAAATCTATCAAAAAATAAATTTATTTTGCTGAAATAAGATTTTTATAATATTTCATTGATATATTGGTTAATTTCATATGGACATTCAGATATTGAAAACAAACACTCTTAATCGTATAGTATTCAGATCTAGAGACAACATCTTAATATTCAGATGTGCATTCAGATTCAGACATCTAAATTTTAATGCACATCTTAATATTCAGATGTGTATTCAGATTCATACGTTTTAATCTTAATGTAAACAAATGAGGCTTAATTAAGTGTATGATTCGTGACAATTCTTTCTTTTTCTCATGTCAAACTTGCTTAATGATAAAAATTTAATCATTTAAATGTTGCGGGACCCTAAAATATACGTAGATCAACCGTCAACGTAGCAATAAGTATCATCAATCTTCACATAAAAGTATAATTGTGCCTGTATCTTCTTTTTTTTTTTTTTTTTTTTTTTTTTTTTTTTTTTTTTTTTTTTTTTGTTTACTTATTATTTTCATTTCTTTCTTTTGTTTTCCCACAAAAACAATTAATAATACGGAAATATTAGACTGTTACAAAAACAGAGAAAAAGCTTCTCGTACAAAAATAAATGTTTCAAGATGTTATTTATGTAACAATTTAAAGATAATTTTGTTTAAAATTGTACAAGTGAAACTAGAATTCTGTGGCGTTCTCTGGCTCTTGTTAAACCCATTACTTGAGACTATTTGGATATTGTTAATACTTAATAGTATCAAAAGATTGTTTTCATGAAAATCATGACAGTATGATACTACCATAGATTAATGAAAATGGCACATTCACTTTCAATAATTATATTACACTTTAAAGATTTTAAAGTAACATTTTTAATGTTTTGTACAAGTTAGTTCTCCAGAAACTATATGTAGATCGTTCTTAGACTTTGACATGAGATACAAAATAGGCGTCATCAGTGAGTGTGTGATAGAGAGAGATTTGGACGTTTCGGTTAGATGGACGGGACATAGATAAAGGACCACATATGCAATTAGGGTAATTAACAAATATTTAAAGGTTGTTTATAACTTATAAGCACATGCTAGTATATTTTTCTTGGTCACAATGCAGCCACCATATTCCATGCACTCTACAATAAAGTTCCTTGCACCCCACAAGCACGTCGAATAAAATTGCGCCCATGAAAATGGGAAAGAAAATAATTAAAAGGTTGGAAAGAAAAGAATTAGCGGAAAGTTAAAGTTAAAAGGAAGAAAAAGATACAAATCGTACAATACCTTAAATTTGGCTTTTAAGTGAAACAGTTTTATGATTAGTTATTAAATTTATGCTTCAACTTTTTGTTCTTAGATTTTCTTAATCCCTTTATTACATTCATTTCTGAATTAGTTATTTTTCCGTTTTAATAATATCCAACGCAAATTTCATCTCAGCAAAACACAGTTGTATTAAGTATATACAAAAATATGTCTTAGATCTTTATAGCGTAATAAAAGTCGTCAAAGCCTAGGCCAAAAGCGAGCTAACGTTATTGGATGGATTTTCTTATGTGATATTAAGGGTGTATTCAGTACGGAGGAAAATGTTTTCCTGAAAAATGTGTTATTAGAAAATAAGTGAATTTCTACTTATTTTCTCATGTCCATTTGGATAGTGGAAATTAAATGATTTTTTTACTTATTTCTCATGTTCGTTTGGTTGGTAGAAAACATTTTCCGAAAAATATCCACCTAAGCCACACAAACTCCACCCACCCCCACGCCCACCCCCCCACCTCTTTTTTTTTTTTTTTTTTGAAGTTTTTAATTTTTTTTTTCCTAGATTTTTTACACCACCACATCCCTCCCCACCCTCCCCCCCCTCCAAAAAAAAAAATTAATTTTTTCTACACCACCACAAGCCTCTCCCTCTCCCCCAACCACAAAAAAAAAAATCTTAAAAAAAGTTTTAAAAGTTACTTTTTTTCGATTTGTACACCCTCCGACCGCAAAAATTCTAATTTTTAACCACACAAACTTCCAGTTTTTATATTTTTTAATAAAGGTAAAATTAAATAGAAAGTAGAAAATTCGGGAGGGGGTAGGGGGTGGGTGTATGTAGAGAATAAAATTTTTCAAAATAATTTTTTTTTTTTTGGGGGTGGGGGGTGGGGGGTGTGATGTTGGGTCCCGGGGTGTGTGGCGTGGGGATGGGGGTGGTGGTTGGGTAGGTTGGTGGAATGCACTTGTGGGCTTGTTTTCCCTACTTTTATTAGGGGAGTCATTTTCCAAACTTATTTTCCTAAAGAAAATATTTTTCAAAAATTTTGATCAAACGAACATGAGAAAATTGGAAAATGTTTTCCTCCATACCGAATACACCCTAGGAGCCGGCCGCTTTGCCTGCAATTTTGGATAATGATATAAGGAATCTCGGCATTCTTAAGTTAAAGCAAATCTTGCATCATTAATAAATGTTAAAATTAAACTCTAACATATGTGTATATATGTATATATACACACATAACCCACGCTCACACTATAGTTAAATCCACAGGTGGAGCTAGAGCTTCGCCACGGGTTCAACAAAACCTAATTGTTTTGGCTCAAAATATGTATTTGTGGTTAAAATTCACTTACTATGTAGAAAGTAGGGGTGTACAAAGTAAACTGACAAACCGCATCAAACCGATAAACCGAGAAAAAAACTCGACTAGTGGTTTGGTTTGACTTGGTTTGGTGTTGAAAAAAAAAAACCGACCATAATTGGTTTGGTTTGGTTTGGTTTTAACTAAAAAAAGTCAAACCGAACCAAACCAACCCAACATTACATGCATTCAATTTTTAAAATATTTTAAACATAAAAATATTTATTTGTAATGTAATTTACAAATATTTCTTCAATTTTTTCGTAGTTTTTTTTTTTTTATCTATTATCATATTATTCAAGCTTGAATTTAGGCTTTTGAATGTCAATAAGTTTTATATCCTATGGATGTTAGTAACTCAAATAAAGTCTAAACCAAAATCAACTCAACACTAATGCTAACAAAAGAATTTTAAATTACCACTAGGAATGACAATAATGTTAGATATTTATTATTTAGTTTTGCATAATTGATTTGAGAGTGAAAATACATAACTTAAGTTTTTTTTCTTTGTCATGTAATTAATACTTATTAGCCGTTCTTATTTTAGCATGACTTAGTATTTTTAGATTATGATCATTTTCTTTATGGCTTGTTAATTAGCAATATTTATTTTAACCGATTTTATTAGCTTTTGTTGAATATTTTAATACAATGTCATCTCTCTTCTCACATTTTGTGTTATTTTCTTAAGAAACGCCTTAATTATATAGTTGTAGCTTACTAGGACAAAAGAAATATTTGAAGTAAAAGTTATATGTTTTGTATCAAGACTATTCCGGAAAAAAAAAAACCCGAGAAAACCCGAGGTTGAAAAACCCGAATTTTATTGGTTTGGTTTGGTATTTAAAAAACCGAACCAACCCGGTCCATGTACACCCCTAGTAGAAAGAATTTATCAAGAACCCAGTAAGCTGTCTTCGTGTGACCTATAGATCACAAGTTCGAGTCGTGGAAGCAACCACTAATGTTTGCATTAGGTTAGATTGTCTACATCACAACCTTTTGCGGAGCGGCCCTTTCCCGGACCTTGCTAACACGGAATGCTTTGTGAACCGGCTGCTCAATAAGCTATATTTTTTTAAAATTCAGATTCCATAAACTTAAAATTTAATATCTGCCTCTAGTCAAATTTGGAAAATGCCGAGATAAAATATAGACTAAGTAGTATCTAACCAAAAGCTTTCGGTGTCCTGTTTCGTTATACAGAGAACATTGTCTGGTTGGGTATTTTTTTTTTGGGTACAACCACATTCTTTGGGGAAAAAAAAGAATTATTTTACATCTTTTTCAACAAGGTGCGGAGAAAAAAAGTTAACCCTAATTCCTGAAGCAAGCAGTTTTGAATGTGAAATAAGAATACGAGAATAAGTTATACATAAATTGGAAATCCTTTATGACAAATGTCGCAAACTAATCTTCAATATACAGACAAGTTTATTGAAGAGTTCCACAATCCTTATAACACTTGTATTATAGTATTACTACTACGGAGTATTTTTTAACCATTGTACAAAATATCTAAGGAAAGAAAATCCTTAATTATAGCTTCCCGCACTACTAATTTTGAGATAAATGATTTTTTAGTCCGTTACAAACTTTAT
The DNA here is from genome assembly GCF_029784015.1 of Lycium ferocissimum. Lineage (NCBI taxonomy): Eukaryota > Viridiplantae > Streptophyta > Magnoliopsida > Solanales > Solanaceae > Lycium > Lycium ferocissimum. The sequence continues at coordinate 57,773,790 of NC_081347.1, forward strand.
TTAGTTTTATGAACATGTTACAATAGATCTTCATTTTTTACGCATAACATATTTTAAAAAACACATAACAGATCTGAAAAAATCATTTTCATCTATTCAAATTGCAGTAGGATAAGATTTTTCACTAATTTTGGGATTATTAATCCCATTGTAATCAAATGACTAGAATGTACCGACAATTGCATAAGCAAAAGTCAACATTGCAATCACTATATTGTGGTAGTTGCTGAGAATTTCTGATCAAATTGAAAGTGTACATTTCAGTTGAGTTTTTGGCACTCAGGAAACATCAAGGATCAGCACACTTGTACATCATTTCTATTTCGTATTCCTTCATTCATTGCACGACCGACTTTTCACTGTTTAAAACATTCGTACAGTCTGATCTTAATTTGCTAAGTGCTCCCTATGTCTTAGTTTATGTCAGACAGTTCTGATTTCGATAGTTAATTTTTAAATTTTTTGATAAATAATTTACATATTTAGAAACTACATAAGATTATTATAAATCACAATAATTAATAATTTAAAATATTTAAAGGACATACTACTAAATCATGGTAAAAGATTTTCTTGTTGGACTCTCGAAAAAATAAAAAATATCGCATAAATTGGGACAAAAGGGAGTATTTGTTTCTGTATACAATTTGGATTTTTCTACGTTGACATAATTTATTTGGTTAATTCTTTATTCAGAAATAATAATCTGATACGACTATGATGTAAGAAGCTAATAGAAGGTTTTGTACCATATAAATTGTTGAAAATTGTGTAGTACTCCGTCCGTTCACTTTTACTTATCCAAAGATTTCAAAAATAGATTTTCACTTTTACTTATCACTTTTCGCATATCAAGATAAGACAATTTATTTGTTTCCTGTTTTACCTATAGTATTAATTACTCACTTTAAATTATTTTTCAAATCTAATAAAAATATACATCAATTAATATAGGTACATTAGTAAACTATGCACTTCATTTATTCTTTCTTAAACAACGTAAAGAATCCAAAGTCGATAAGTAGAAGTGAACAGAGAGAGTATTTCATAAAGAATAGTCCCTCAGTGATTAGAAATCATCTTTCTTCGTATTATTTTAGCATAAATTATCTTAATCCAACTAATGAGTTAATAAGAGGAAATAGAGGGATTGGACTTCGCACACACAAAATTTGAAAGGAAATGGCAAAGTGATGATTGCATCCTTTTTACTGGAAAAATTGTGTCATTGCACTTTATAGCATTAAAATTCTTTAAACAAAAAAGAATTTTTTTTATCAAGCTTTGGGTTGAAGTGAGTAAATTGAAGTTTCTTCAGTTTCAGACTTTCAGGAAATTAACCTGAACGTTAGACTGGTCATTTGCACAATTTTCCTTCAAAGGCACTGGTCTTTAATTTTTGGCCCTCAAATTATTGGTCTTTAATTTTTGTTCTTCGCCTAACAGTCCGAGGTTCTGGGTTCAAACCTCGACTCAGTCAAAAAAAAAAAAAAAAAAAAAAAAAAAAAGAATTTTGCAAGGCAGAGGTTGTAGTAAAATTAGGCCTATTCGGGCAAAATTAGGCCTTAAGGCAGAGGTTTTCCTTAAGGCAAACTTTTACCTAAAATTAGACCTATTCGGGCAAAAGTTAGGCCTTAAGGCAGGCAGACTTTTGCCCAAACTCTGCCTTACAAGGTTCAAGAGTTTGAATCCAAAACTCTGCATTGAGACTTTTTATTTTTAATATTTGACTAAGCGAGATTTCGAACTCAAAACCCAGGAGTCTTTAGGAGAAAGCCAAAAATTAAAGACCAACAATTTGAGGGACCAAAATTAAAGACCAGTGCCTTTGAAGGAATTCCGCACAAAAAAATGGTTAAACATCCCCTAAAGGTAAACATTCTCTGTTGGATATGCAGCCCAAATATACAATTTACACCTTGCATAGCTCTATAATTATTTACACTTGGACTAGCCAACATATGATTTCGAATTTTAGGAAGTCAAATCACTTTCGATATTATTTCTTTACCTCCTTTTCCTGAGCCACCAGTGGCCTCTTCGTTTCTTCATCATTAATTTTAAATCTATATAATATTAATGTTATACATACATACATTTGTATACATCATTATACAATACGTATACACTCTTATACAATCTTATACATTATATATACATTACACATAGTGTATAACTATGTATAACAATGTATCAACCGTTATACACAAAATCAAAGTGAACCATGCCGTCTTCATCAATTTTCTAACTGCTCGAATCGGTTCAAATTAGTTCCAATCCCCACCAATCTATTTGGGAAATAGATTTGCAGATCTAGTATAGCCCAAAGCTTTGAGACACCCAACAAAGGTGTCTTCAGATTTCTGAATTGTCACCCTCAATAATGACCAAACCTAGCTCAATCGAGTTCCAATCGAACCCACACTTTAGTATATATCAATTCTTGAGCTATTTCTAACAAAATGAGACAACACCCATTTGAGATTTTACAAACAAAATTTTAGATCTTGGCAAACCAAAATTTTGTAAGGGATGAAAAACTGAGCTATTTGTTGGGGCCGGGTTTTGCGGAATCTTACAGTTGTAATTTGATGGGCCTAACGTTTGCAAATAGCATGAGAGAATTAAGAAGATATGACCTACGTGATGTATGTGTATTGTGTACAAATAAAATATTGGCTTCATACATAGGCAGCTCCTTAAATTTGTCAGCGAATTTAATTGGACACTCGAACTATAGCTTGTTCCAATTGAAAGATCTGAATATATGATAAAGTGTTCTAATTAGGCACTTTTAATTCAAATTTTTGGAAAAACTTTTGCACATGTCTTTAAGACAGTTAAGTTAACCATATAAAATATGACACCTCATTTAATTATACGTATTCGCCTCAATAAGTTATAAAACCTCATGTGTTTATTCTGACAGAAGGTTACGCAGGTAATAAACAAAAGTTGGACAAAAAATGGTGGGAGAAAGGTGCCCAAATGATGTTTATGCGCAATTATCTCTAGTTTAATCTTATTAATACCTAGCCCACTTTGTGATGTATAGGCGTAGTTGTACATTATAACAAGACTGATCATTCATTCTTTAATCAAATCTCTACGATTTTTCTCTACACATTCTCTCATTCGGTTATCAGTCTACGGCAGAGGTGGATCTAGAATTTAAATTCTATGTGTTCAATTTTAAGATTTTAGTATTGAATCAATTATATTTTAAAGTCATGCGTTCGTATCTACTATTTATTACAATTTCAGTAATTTTTTACACATAAATTTATATTCGTGTCGAAAGTTGGGTTTCAATTGAACCCCAAACTACAAGGTTAGATACGCCTCTGGTCTAGGGCCTCTGTATATTTCAATTGCATGATATATTGCAAACATCAAGATTTGTAGATAATATTCAATTGGTGATCAAATAATTGAATAAATAATTAAATATATAACCAATATGATAAAACTAATAACTGTCAAATTAAGCTTCAAACATTAAATCGCCATTATTTATGAAAACTACCCACACATGGTCATGACAACAATGAAACATGTATTAAAAATCATAAAATTACTGAGAAAAGATGAAAGAAAGAAAAACTCGTGAATCTTTGCTCCCAGGCGCCTTAGTCGTGCTCCCTTCAAAAAACAAGTTTACAAAGTCTCTATAGTGTTGGGTGCGGGGGTAAGCATAACGCACCAACCTGAGCACCACAGGTTGCTTCATCTCATTCCTAATGCCTCCTACATATAAAAATGTTACAACGAGGCTCAAAACGTTACGATTCCCGCTGTGAACTATCAATAAAGTATCAAAATGTGAGGTAAATGATACTTACTACTCAAATATTTATATCAGCAAATTCTTATAAGCAAACTCCTAAGGAAGTTTCCCTTTTTGTCTTCAACTTCCCAGTTCATCTATATTCATCCAATTTAGTGGGTGTTTGGCCATGAAAATCAAATATTTTTCACTTTATTTTGGAATTTGGAGTTGGAGTTGTGTTTGGTTATAGTTTTTGCAAAAAATATTTGGTTGTTTGACTGTATGAAAGTGAAAAAAAGTAAAAACAAGGTTTTAGTTGTTTTCCAAATTCCAAATACAACTTCAAGTTGTATTTGGAATTTTCATGGCCAAACGCTGATTTTCAAATAAAGTGAAATAATTTTTCAAAAAGTGAATAATTCTCATGGCCAAACGGGCCCTTAATTTGAGGCATAAAAGAGTCAAACATACCTATAATCTTAGTTGAGAACGCATCCCTTATTTCATCTTCTTTCACTCCTTAGCCTGGAAAATCAACAATTCCTCACTGCTTTAGTGCTTTAGACACAGAGATTAGGTAGAAAATGAATTAATAAATACAGAAGAAAATTAAGTAACTATGGAATATAAGTTTTATCCACTGAAGGGTATTATCAGGTTAGTTAAAAGGCAACTACAAGTAATTCTTTATACAAGCATTAATTGGTACAACAACAACAAAATACCCAGTGTAATCGCACAAGTAGGGTCTGGGGAGGATAGAGTGTAGACAGACTTTACCTCTACCTTGGGAGGTAGAGATGCTGTTTGCGAAGGACCCCCGACTCAAGAAAGAAAATGACATTATACAAACATTAATTGGTAACCTTAAGAAATTGAAAAACAATATGGTATAATAGGTCAAGATACAAGGGTAGTGTAAGAAAATCTTTACATTGTCCGTGCATATAATCAACAATTCCTCACTACTTTAGTGCTTTAGACACGGAGATTAGGTAGAAAATAAATTAATAAATACAAAAGAAAATGGCTTAATGCATATGCGGTCCCCTAAACTTACCCTTTTTTTTCATTTTGGCACCTCAACTAGGTGTTGTCCCTATTGAACCCCTGAACTCGTCCTCAAGTGTGTCTATAAAACACAATCCGAATTACATAGTATTCCATCTTCAATGAAGTAACATGCTAATATATATATTCTAATTTAATTATGCCATCTTTTAGCTAAGATTAGCAGCAATTGAGAAGGAAAAAAGGGTAGCTCTTAATTAAGCTGACAGTGGAAGAGCAGAACTGGCGTAAAACCGACACATCCATGATCTAAAGAATAGCTTACCATATGTCTGAAATATTACTCCACTTTCATTTCCTTAATTTAATTTCTGCTTCTAATAAAAATCAGATCTAGGGGGTTTGATAGACACACTTGAAGACGAGTTCAGGGGTTCAATAGGAACAACACCTAGTTGAAATGCCAAAATGGAAAAAATGGGCAAGTTTAGGGGGTCGCATATGCATTAAGCCAAATAAAATTAAGATAACTATGGAATATAAGTTTTATACACTCATGTGTATTATCAGGTCACTTAAAAAGGCAACTATAAGTAATTCTTTATACACGCATTAATTGGTACAACAACAACAAAATACCCAATGTCATTCCACGAGTGAGGTTTGAGGAGAGTAGAGTGTACGCAGACCTTACCTCTACCTTAGGAGGTAGAGAGGTTGTTTCCGAAAGACCCCCGCTCAAGAAAGAACATGACATTATAAAAACATTTATTGGTAATTAACCTTAAGAAATTGAAAAACAATATTGTATAATAGGTCAAAATACAAGGGTAGTGTAAGAAAATCTTTGCATTGTCCGTGCATATAATTAACTTCAACTCATAAGTATAATAAATGGATGAGAAATCTTTGTAGTAATTCGACCAATATTCGATCAAGAAGCCCAAAATACAATAACAAAAAAAGCGGAAACATCACATAAACATATTTCTTTAATCAAAATTCACTATTATAATGGTGTTAGGCCTGGACCTCTACCATATAATGACAAAAAAGTACATGGAGTAGAATATATAAAAACCTAAAAACCTTAGACTCTAGAGAAGCGTGTTGAATGAAATATGGGTTTTTACACCTCCCTATAGTGAACAAAGAGGAAAACAATTCTGTTACCTTTAAAATTATTTAACAAGTGATAAATAGTTACATTTTACAATTTGCTAAGAGAAGAATGAGTAGCCAAAGGCCACTTTCTTTGTACACTAGCAAATTTCAAGAAACTGTAGCTGTATATAAAGCTATTTTCTGTAGAATGAATGTTTGACTAAAAAATACATAACATGTGTAAATGTCATTTACATTGACCTTTGTTACATGGCCATAGTTAAATGTTATATGCATTATCATAACCTCAATTTATCACTTGACTACAGTTAATTATTCTAATTTGATGCAAGCCCCGAATGTGAGTAAAACCTTTTTTGTAATCTCATCTATCCAAAGACAACACATATATTATATCACTTTAAAAGTCACTCTACCACATGAGATATGCAGATACCAAACAAAGGAAGGCGAAAAAAGCAAATAAGGAAGATATAAATTTGCACTCGCACCCATATGATTGTAGTTATAAGTCACATCTGGACCATAGGCGGAAGCCATGGCAACTGCTTCATCTCCTTCACCTTTCATGACACCATATTGTACTGCAAATCGCATGCCAGTGAAGTCATTAGATTGGAAAATATACGACGCAAGAAAGCACACAGTAAATTAAAAGTCTCATGAACTCTTGATGATTCTTACGTACCTCCAGTATTGTAGGAACGGACAGCAAGAATTTCATTTCCAAAGCTTTGTTGTTCTTGTAGAATTTCCTCTGCACAAGTGACAGCAGCTTGGCTACAATGATGCAGCTCAATCAATTTTAATGTGGGAATATCTCCAATCTCTGTTGGAATCTCCTCCAATTTATAGCAATGCCTTAGAATTAGACACTCAAGACAGGGAAGACTATCACTGGTTGCTTTCCAGTTCACCAAGTTGGTCTTGAAAATCTCTAGCAACTTGAGCTTCGTGAAACCTCCTTCATCCAGATTCCAATCGATCCCTTGAAAAGCAAAATGTTCTAGTTTGAGCACCTCAAGGTTGGGTAAGTTACCGAGCATTGTCATATCCTTCCACAGTAGATGTGTCGCTGCAAGTGTCAAGCTCTTGAGGTTTTTTGGAAATACGTGAGATAGTAAAGCAGCTGGCCTTCGAAAAAATTGTGCATTGGACGGAATTGCTAGATGAATTCCTAGCTTCTGGAGATCAACTAGATGTATGAGACTATCAATTACGTTATGCCATCCAATAGGATCTAAATTGATCACAACATCTAATTCCTTTACGTTAGGGACTGCCATCAAAATCGCCTTCCAGTTGGAAGAAGCAGTGTTTAGGAAAAGCTCCTCTAAGTTTTCTAGACCCGAAAACTTTTTTGCCTCTGGAGGAGCAGGCAGAGGCATACTTATTCCCCCAGAAAAGAAATGTCTCAAACTTGACATCTTCCAAATTTCCAAGGGCCAGGATAACTGATGTGCAACTGGAATAACAATCATTGTCTGTAGATTCCACAGGTTAGATATTGATGCTGGAATGCTTGTACCGGTGGTAAAAGCAAGATATCTCAAGTGTACTAATTGTGTTATCTCAGTGGGGAAATGTCGAAAGTGAATCATTAGTACATCCAATACCCTTAGCAATTGGAAACGAGAATCCACTATCTTGTAGCATTCAGAGTCGAGTAAAAATGTATGTGGTTGACGGATGCACAAGATTGTACGAATAGAATCCAAATTGCATTTCTCAAGGCCAAGATTCTGGTTTCGTACAGCATCTTCATGCAAAAATAGTCGATGCTCAATCTCCACCCCTTCCGAAGACACTTGGTAACATTTACTTACGACCTGAAAAAACTTCTCAGTTTTTCCTTCTCTCAAGCATAATAGCCGAACGAGGTCATGAATTCTACAATTTCTAATTTTGCCGCTTACCCGTCCACGGCTACTAACCATAATCAAACTTCTGCTAACCAAATCCTCTAAACACTCTTCTGCCACCTCTTCTGGCTTTTTGAGACTAATCCGCTTCAAAAAACCCTCAGCGACCCAAACACTAATCAACCTATTCGCATCAATTTCTGCATCTTCTAGGAAAACCCCCATATAAAGAAAACAAGCTTTTAAGCTATAAGGCAAGTAGTTATAACTCAAAGCCAATATTGCTAAACACTGCTCAGAGGTTGAACCGACGCACGAATTCACATTTTCAGCAATTTCTTTCCAATCATCATGTGTCCTGTTGATCTTGGAGAGAAGCCCCGCAACCACTACAATTGAGAGTGGTAATCCTTGACATTTTTGTGCTATCTGCCTACCTATTTCCTCCAGTTGAGGAGGACAATCTTCCTTTACAAATACCTTTAAAGACAATAATTTCCAACTGTCTTCAAGATTAAGGAAAGACATGTGATGAGGAGGGAAATCATTACCAACACAGTTAGCTACTTCTAACAGCCTAGTAGTAATCATGATGCGACTTCCATTTTCATCATCCGGAAATGATCTTCTTACTTGGTCCCAGGCCTCTATACTCCACATATCGTCCAAAACTATCAGATACCTCTTGTATTTCAATTTTTTATGCACTTGGTCTAATAATTCATCTTCGCTCATACTGCGGTACATTACCTTCGCACCTGGCGTACCGAAGCTTAAAACATCCAAAAGCATTTCTTTTGCATCATATTCTTGAGAGACGGTAACCCATGAAGAAACATCAAAGCGACATAATACTGATGGATGCTTAAAAGTTCTTCTAGCAAGAGTTGACTTACCGATGCCGCCCATACCAACAATTGAGACAACATTCAGCTCCGGTATTTGCCCAAAGAGTTGATCTCTTATGATGTTGAAGTCATCCTCCATCCCAACAAGAGTATTTTCCTCGTCCAAGACATGCCCTGATGAGCGGAGAGGTAAAGAAGTTGTTGTAATTGGCAGATCTTTGATGTGTTGGTGGTCATTCTTGAACTTCATCACCTCTCCTTGAATGGAATCCATTACTTTTGTTATTTGTTGCAACTCATCATAGATCTCGCGACGAGCATTGTTTTGATCGTGCTCATTATCAGCCACATGGATTCTTCGTAGGCACAAATCAATCTTATCTTCTGCTTTATATCCTGCATCTCTAATCTTTTCTTCCAAAAACTTCAAAGCTTCTTGATCATTGATCTGGTTTCCTATATCCTCAAGGAAAGCTTGCAAGAAAGTGAGCGTTCCATAAAGTGAATCAACGGATCCCCTACTTTGAGAAATCAAACTTGGATTGAATTGCAAGACTTGGTCTAGAGTTGTCAAAAGGGAAGTTACAACAGCATAAGCCATCTCTCTCAAGTAGTGTGAGTCTGAGAAATCTCTCTCAAGTTGTGTGAGTGTGAGAAAGTATGTCTTTATCTGCCACAGATACAAAAGCATCACATGTAGTCACAATATAGATAGCTCTTTTAGAAGCACTAGAGCGCAATTTAAGGCTATTTAATTAACCTCATTTGAAACTTTGTACAACCATGTCAGAGTTCATTTATCTAGGCTATATATACGTTGATTAAATTATTGATTTCTATATTGCATTTAACTGTTCAATATTTCGAGCAATGAACCAGGAGTAAAATAATTCAAGAAAGATTGTTCATTTCTATCATTACTTACCTGTCATTCCTTGGAGTTGCGCAAAAGGAAAGAACTAATTGCAAAATTAATCCTATCCCCCAGCAACTCAGAAATTGAAAATATTATAGGAAGAAATATAGCAATTTTGTTGCTTCAAAGGACAACTTGCTAGGTTTCAAAATCAGCTGACTAATAATCCAAATAAAGCTGCCGTGAAGTTTAACAGATTTTTAGCACATGGGAACTTCAAGAAGCAAAACAAACTATGTTCTTGTGTGATAGAATTAGCCCAACAATAGAAGAGTATGAGAAAGGACCCCATTAACCTATAACAACTATGGAAGACTATCGGTGTGTTCAATATCGGAGGAAAACATTTCTAATTTTCTCATATTCGGTTGGTCAAAATTATTAGAACATATTTTCTTTAGGAAACAATTTCCTTAAAAAATTGAGAAATCCGATTCCCAATCTAGGGAAAACAAATCCCACAGCATTCCATATAATATTAATCTTTTCCTACCCACCCTGGAACTCACCTCCGCCCCCATCACCATCCCACCTTTAACCCCACCCCACAAACCAAACCCCATCCCCACCACCCCACACCACTCACCCAAGAGCACATCCTGTGGGTGAGTATTTTTTGAAAAATATTTTCAACTAATCAACCTCAACCGAACATGAGAAAATATGTAAGAAATTAACTTATTTTTTTAGAAGATATTTTTCAGGAAACATTTTCCATGCATACCGAACACACTCTGTATTCAGAAATCAGACAAGGAAACGCATCTGCTTCTCTTTCTTCTAATTATTTTTCACCAGCTTCTCATATTTCAGAGAATTCCTCCTTCTGACACTGCATTATCATATTTCGTCCTAATCTTTCTTGCCACCATATCATTGGACTTGTGATTCTCTTCTTCCAAATGAATCTTGGAATTCCAAATTGAAAATATATCACATTCATCATAAGAACTTCTGCATCTCTTTTGCATCGCCAAGAAACAGGGAAACATGATTGATTGATAAGGTTAATGGGACGAGGTGGGATATCCCATCATTAGATTTGGGCTTCATTTTATACCCTATTTGGTGGAAGTTATACAGGGATAAATTTATACCTTCCACCAAACAGGGTACAAAATTAATCCCAAACATAGTGATGGGTTATCCCACCTTATCCCGGGTACCAACCAACCCCTAAGAGGTCGTTTGGTAGGAGGGGTAGGATGGGATGAGATTATTAGTCTCGTGGGATTGGGATTGGAATTGGAATTATCACATGTTTGGTTGGTAAGCTATCCAATATAGAGGGTGGATAATTAAGTCATCCCATCTGATCCCACCCAATCTCATCTATATGAAATAACTTATTCCTCTTACCAAACGATCCCTAAGGATTGGACTTCTTATCGCGCAAGGGCAGTATAGGTGTTAGTGTGAGTAAATTTGTCTTTTCTATCGATAAATAGTTTCTGGTATCTAGTGTTTATATCAAATGGGTTCACATAAATTAAAAAGGAGGGAGTATGTGATGCAGTCTTGGATTCAACTAGAATCAAAAACCACAATTAAACTAGCCTAAAGAGTAAAGGGATTGAATTACTCTTGATAGCAAGCTTAAGAACCCTAGATTGGGATGTTGATTGAATTGGATTGAGTGAGAGAAAAGAGAGGAAGATATTATTTCATTTTTCAAATTGAATGAATGATTACAATGATGGAATTATCACTTATATGCTAATCTACAAAACAGGCTGGAAGTTAGTTTTAACTAACTTTTGACAGCTTAGGTCATGTGCCTGGCACGTGACTCTAACTAACTTCCTAACCACTTTAATATCCACTAATTAGAGCTAATCACTTCATGAACTGAATTAAATTGCATCCCTAAATCATCTCCAATTCCTCAACAGCAACTGGATCATAACAAATACTTTCCCCTTGAGATGATCCTTGTCCTCAGATCAAAAAAGCGGAAACCGTCATTGAAATTAATCAAAATCTTCCCAAGTACTATCCTCCTGAGCTAAGTTGTGCCAATTAATGAGTAGCTGAGGAACAGCCTTGCAATTTCTTTGAATCAACCTCCTATCCACAATGGACTCAGGATATAGCAAAACATGTCCAGCTTGAGAAGTAACCTCTGGTAGTGTGACTGAAGCAGGTTGTGACCCAATCTTCTTCTTAAGTTGGGAGACATGAAAAGTAGATGGATCTTTGAGTCACCAGGAAGTGCCAAGGTGTAAGCAATAGCACCTACCTTGGCACAGATTTGAAATGGCCCAAAAAATTTAGCTGATAGTTTCTGATATTTGTAAGACCTCAAAGAGTGTTGCCTATAGGGTTGTAACTTAACATAAACCCAATCTCCGACTGATTAGTTCCTGTTAGTCCTCATTTTATCAGCTTGGGACTTTATCTTGCTGCGGGTTTGACAAGTGCGGCAGAGGGCCCTCAAGCTTTGCTTTCTGGCACTCGTAAGTCTTCACCCACCATCAAGACGAGTCAAATGGAAAATAAGAATCAAAGGAGGGTGGTTGACAACTATAGATGTACTTCATAAGGGGTCATGTTGATAGAGGAGTGATGAGTGGTGTTGTACCACCATTCAGCAAGGGGCAACCACTGGGGCCACTCTTTTGGTTTCTCACAAGTTATACAGATAAGATAACACTCCAAGCATTTGTTAACAACCTCAGTTTGCCCATCAATTTGGGGGTGATAGGCAGTTGAAGTGAGTAAGGAAACTTTGTTCAACTTAAACAATTCTCTCCAACACTTGCTAGTGAAGACTGCATCTCTATCATAGACAATAGGTTAGGAATTCCATGCAGCTTGAACACCTCATTCAGAAACACTTAAGCCACATCTAAAGCAGTGTAAGGGTGCTTAAGAGCAATAAAATGAGCAGTTTTGCTCAACTTGTCAACTACTACAAAAATAACCTCCTTACCAGCAACCTTAGGTAATCCTTCCATGAAATCCATTGAGATGTCTTGCCAAACCTTATCAGGAATGCTCAATGGCTGCAGCAACCCAGGATAGGCAATATTCTCATTTTTGCACTTCTGGCACACATCGCAGTTTCTCACATAAGAGTAGACATGTTGCTTCATTTTCTTCGAAATGAAAATCCTGTTGTAATCTCCTGAGTGTACTTGTTGTAATCTCTTGAGTGTAGCAGTGATACCTGAATGCCCTCCATTGGAGTATCATGATATAAAGCAATCAGCTTCTCCCTCAGGTCTTCATCAGCACCAACCAGCATTTTGCCTTTTCTACTCAAAACACCTGAATGGTATTTGTAGTGAGGTTTGTGAATTGTATTAGACTGTAACGTCTGGATCAATACTTGTTGCTTGGGATCCTGTATCCAAGAAGCTTTAACAGCATCCAAGAGGTCAGCTTGAACCCCAGAAATGCTAAAAAAGTGTACAAAATCCTGCTTCCTAGAAAGAGCATCAACAACCACATTCTCCTTTCCCTTCTTGTAGTCAATGGTATAGTCATATCCAAGTAACTTGACTAACCATTTCTTTTGACTAGGGGTGGTAATTCTTTGCTCTAAAAGGTATTTGAGACTGTGAAGATCAGTTTTGATGCTGAATTGCCTGCCTAGGAGATAGGGTCTCCATTTTTTAACAACACTAACCAAAGCTAGCAACTCTCTTTTATAGATTGAGAGAGCTTTATTCATCTCAGATAAGCCCTTACTGAAAAATGCTATTGGTTTTTGCTCTTGTACTAGAACAGCTCCAATTCCATCACTAGAAGCATCAGTTTCTATGATAAACACTTTTGAGAAATCAAGAAGAGCCAAGATAGGTGCAGAAGTTATAGCTAGTTTCAATTCTTCAAAGGCATTAGTGGCAGCAGCATCCCATTGGAAATTGCTTTTCTTCAAGAGATTGTACAATGGTCTAGCAATCAGACTATAACTTTTGATGAACCTCCTGTAGTACCCAATTAAACCTAGAAATGATCCTCTTAACCTCTTGATAGTAGTCGGATGGGGCCAGTCTAGCACAGATTGCACCTTTTGCTTGTCCATGGACACCCCACCCTCTGAGATGATGTGCCCCAAATAGTCAATTTCCTGCACCCCAAAAGCACACTTGCTCTTTTTTACAAATAGCACATGTTTTTTGAGGATCTTGAAAGCTTCTTGTAAGTGTGAAGTTGATCTTCCCAAGTTCTACTATATATGAGGATATCATCAAAGAAAACCAAAATGAATTTTTTGATATAAGCATGGAATATTTGGTTCATTAGGCTCTGAAATGTTGAAGGAGCATTAGTGAGGCCAAATGGCATCACTAAGAACTCATAATAGCCATGGTGAGTTCTGAATGTTGTCTTGTGGATATCTTTCTCACACATCTTGATCTGATGGTAACCAGATCTTAAGTCTAGCTTGGAAAAAAACTTTGCCCCATGTAGTTCATCTAGCAGCTCTTCAATCACTGGGATAGGGAACTTATCCTTGATAGTACAATGGTTCAGTTCCCTATAGTCTACACACATCCTCCAGGAACCATCCTTTTTCTTCACGATAACAATAGATGATGAATAAATACTTGTGTCGTGCCTGATTACACCTGATTCTAGCATTTCATCCACTAATTTTCCAATTTCATCCTTCTGAATGGCTGGTAACCTGTATGGCCTTATGTTTATAGGAGAAGTTCCTTCCTTAAGAGTAATTTTGTGATCATGTACTCTAAAGGGAGGTAGGCCAGTGGGAACCTCAAACAGGTCATTAAACTCCCCCAATATGCCTTTCAACCCATTATTAGCATTAGGGTCTAACTGAGTCCCATCCATATTAAAAAATTCTACTGCAATTCCTGTGATCTGCTCAGCTTGATACATACCAACTGAAATCATACACAACTCTGCTAGTTTGGCAAGTAACTTATCCATCCTCTCTGGTTGGATCACCTTAGCAGCTGGTGGTTTGATACCCCTCAAGGAAACCTTATGCCCCATGACTTGAACTCCATTTCCAGTTTGCTGAAATTCCACATGATATCTCCAAGAGTAGATAGCCATTGAATGCCAAGCACCATGTTACACCCTCCTATAGGGAACACTAACATATCTGAGTCAAAAGAAACACCTTGCATCTTCCACACCAAGTTTTTGCATACATAGTTGTTGTACACCTTCTTGCCATCAGCAACAGACACAGGAAAAGGTGAGATTGTAGTCAATACACACCCCAGTCTCTTTGCAGTGTTCAAATCTATGAAGTTGTGAGTACTTCTAGTGTCAATCAACACATGAATTGACTTCCCTTTGATAGAGAGTGTAACTCTCATAGTCCTGAAGTCATGAACACCATTCATGGCGTGAACTGATACACAAGGTAAAATTGATCCCTCAGAGTCAATTTCTAGACCTTGACCAATCATGGATACGAACTGAGCAGGGTCTAATGACACTTCCCCTAATTCAGTAATCTTTTCCCCTTCTTTTACTTCCATAGAAAATAACTTTTTTTTTTTTTTTTTTTTTTTTGCAGATGTGACCAAAACTGTACTTTTCATCACAGTTGAAGCATAGTCCCTTACTCCTTCTCTTATCCATTTCAGTATGTGTTAGTAGTTTGGCATTTTTGTATGGTGGCTTGGGTCATATATTGGCATTAGTTTGAGGTTTGAAAGGTTCATTGGTGGGCTTAGAGAATGAGTTTTGATTCTGGTTTGGGTAAGATGAAGAACTAGCATGGTATGATGGTTTAGTATTTGAGAATCTGATCAAGTTTTTGGGATTAGGATTGGGTATCAAGCCAGTAAAAATTTGTTGTTGGACATCAATGGTTTGTTCTTGAATTTTAGCCAGACTAACATCCTTGGCTAGAGTTCTTAGACCTAGCATCTTGACAGTAAAACCAATTTCTAGCTTCAAGCCCCTTACAAAGCAGCTAACAACATACTCCTCTGATATATCCACCCTTGTTAACAGTTCATCAAAGATATCTACATATTCTTAAACTGGCCCTAACTGTTTAAGTTCTTTGAAATCTCCCATAGGATCATCAAACAGTTCTTCTCCAAATCTAGCATACAAGCACCTCACATACTCACCCCATCTAGGTCAATCCCTAGTCATCCTACTTTTCATATATGACTGATTCCATTGCAAGGCCCTCTCTTCTAATCTACATGATGCCAGTTTTACCTTAGCACCCTCTTCTATCTCTTCCACATCTAAAAATTTATCACACTTATATAACCAGTCTTTCAAGTATTGTCCATCAAATTTAGGAAATTCCAGTGCATATTTCCTATTAGTAGCAGTTTCATACCTTGGTTGTCTGTGAATTCTTTCTTGTGCTTCATCATCATTGACAATTACTACTTCTAGAGCTGCCTGTCCATTGCCAATTTTGTTACCATTGCCATTGTTATTCCCATTGCCCATTAACATCCTTTTAATATCCTCTATAGCTTGTGCTACCCTTTCATCCACCAAATTGCGCATGTCAGATATTGATGTCACAACTCCTTCCATGGAGTTTTTGAGAAAGTCGACTTCTTTCCTTAATTCTTGCATTCTTGTACTAGAATCACCCATTGTACAGGTTAGAAGAGCAAGGCTCTGATACCAATGATGTAGTCATGGATTCAACTAGAATCGAAAACCACAAAAACTAGCCTAAAGAGTAAAGGGATTGAATTACTCTTGATAGCAAGCTTAAGAACCCTAGATTGGGATGTTGACTGAATTGGATTGAGTGAGAGAAAAGAGATGAAGATATTATTTCATTTTTCAAACTGAATGAATTATTACAATGATGGAATTATCACTTATATGCTAATCTACAAAATAGGCGGGAAAGCTAGTTTTAACTAATTTTTGACAGCTCAGGTCACGTTCCTGGCACGTGACTCTAACTAACTTCCTAACCACTTTAATATCCACTAATTACAGCTAATCACTTCATGAACTGATTTAAATTGCATCCCTAAATCATCTCTAATTCCTCAACAGCAACTGGATCATAACAGTATGATTGTTAATACTAAATATTTATGTATATACTCCCTCTATCCATGTTTGACTTGGCGCATCCGTCAAGAAGCAATAGAAAAAGGCAATGTTGTTATATCACCCTAATTATTCTAAGTCATCTAATGTTGGAAAATGAATTTGGAAATAATTAACGCATTAATAATCATGGTAAAATAGGTTTAAGATTGTAAATTATCCTTTAATATTCCAAACTGAACATAGTATATATTTAGTATAGTGGACAAATAAAAATGAACGGATAGAGTATCATATCTCTATGGAGTTTTACTATTTTTATCTGTAACAAAGATACGAAAGCTTCACAAGTAGTCAAATAGAGATTGCTTTTGTAGAAGCACTAAAAGTGCAATTGAAGGCTCTTTTAGTAACCTCATTCGAAACCTTGATGTAACCACCCGTTTGGTCGTTATTGTGCTTTTGACCCATCTGCGTCCGTTGACTCGTCTCCGAGCCCTGTCAGTATGATTTTGACCCACGGGGATGGGCGACATGATTCCTGAGGTAATCGGACGAGTCGTATGATGACTTACTAGTTCTGTATATGTGCGTTGCACGTGTATTCTTTGCTAATTAGTACAAATATTTTAAAACAATATAAATAATTTTAGAGAGCGTATGATGACTGATGAGTTATATGAACACATATACAAATACATATCAAAAAGTTGTTGGTTGTACAGAAATTCAATTAACATATGTTTCCGGAAGACACCTAGTAGATAATTGTCCATTTCATGGTATATAGCTGCAAAAAAAAAGTAGTTATTTGTGATATATTTATTTAATAGTCACTGATATCAGAAAATAGAGTTGATGTATATAAAATATAATTGCACGTAAATATACCTTCTAATACAAACTTTTGAGTCCTTTCATATGTAAACTTTACATAAAAAATATTACTGTTGAATTGTATAAAATAACTCTATTACAAAATATAATACAACAATCGCGTGTAAATTGTTGGTAGTTTGATATTTAGTTTTTAAATTTAATTGTAAAACCATAAAATTAAAGAACTTGAACAATAAACACATACCTAGAAGCATGAAAAGGGTCATACGATTGAACAAGGGAAAGCATAAATCCCCAAACTCGATGATGAGTGAAACAACAGCTGCACCAAGTCTCTCAATTTGCAAACTTTTTTTTTCTCTTTCTTTTTAATTGTGAAGAGAGAAATTCTAATTGATAATGTATATTTAATATTTCTATATTGCATTTTTAAATGCAATACTTAAAATGATAACTAGGATTGGAAATCGAAAAAGTTGGTATGGACGTGCTGAGTAGATGGAAACCATGGGAATACTGAGTGCAATGTAACATGAAGAGATTTAAACAAATTAATAGGAAAACAAAAAGACTTCATCTAAAAGAGATAAATAGTGGTAATAATTATACTAAGATAGAGATAAATGGAGTATGAAAAACTGAAATTGAAAATTGAAAAGGTTGGGTTGAACTTGGTGGATAGATGAAACCGTCGGCCTAAGTTTAATGTGTCATAAAAAGATATCACAATAATTAGAATATTAAATAGGATAACAAAGAGACTCTAGAAAAGAGATCAACAGTGATAACTAACAAACATATAAATAGAGTATTTTTAACTTTTTGCCAACTATTTAAGTGGAAAGTAACGGAAAAAAGTTTTAAACATTTCATCTCTGCACGTTCACAATAGTAGTAATTTATCATTCATTGGATTTCATCAATTAACTCAAATTTGAGGCAACAAAATTTAATACTCCCCCCGTTTCAATTTATGTGAACCCATTTGACTGGGCACGACATTTAAGAAAGAGTGAAGATTTTTTAAACTTGTGGTTCAAAATAAGTCTTGAATATTTGTGTGGTTGTAAATCATTTCATAGAGTAAATTTGTTTCCAAATTAGGAAAGAGGGCATTCATTTTGGCACGAACTAAAAAGGAAATAGGTTCACATAAATTGAAACAGAGGGAGTATTTTATAAGAGGTTATAATGGTCAATCAACTTTTGAAGGGTATTATCATAATCCAACTTTCAACTATGGGGCTTCTTACTTTTAGTCTAATATGATGAGAATTAGAACCTTAAAGTGAAAAACCGTTGACAGATAGTTGACTTTTGGGTAAACGAACTTTTTTCAAAAATTCGTCGATTTCGTGAGATCCGAAGGGTCGATTATGACTTGGTGGGATGTTCAGTTCAATTCCTGAAGCACTCGGAGCATTTTGGGCTATTGGTTGGAGAGTTAGTTTTTGGCCTTTGGGGGTTAACCCGGTCAAATAGACCTCCGATGGAAATTCTGAGACCGCGAGTGAGTCCGTAGCGTGCTTTTATATATGTGTGCATACCTGTTTTGTATCTAGAAGGTCTTGGGTGTATGTCGGGATTTGGGGTAAACTTGGTGAAAAACCAGAATTTCGATAGTTACTGGTGTCACGCCCCAGCGAGACTGGGTGCTCCCTAATGGACCCGCCTCAGCGAGGCTTGGTCCACAGGCATGGAAGTCTTGAGATTCTATTGAAATCTGCCCCAGCAAATAGTATTTTTTCGAGGCGAATGCGCGGCAGCGGGACCACTTCTGCTGGAGCGGAAGACGCTGCTCCAGAATCATTAAATGCCTAAACTATACCCTTTATTTCCCATTCCAAAAATTAATTCTCCAAAGTGACTCAAGGGCGATTTGAAGTGTTTTCTGACTGGATTCATCTTGGGTTAAGTCTCTTCCACCTTGTAATCCATTACTTACTTTCCTATGCTTGAAATCTATGGTGAAAATCTAGAAAGCTAGTTGGAGAAGATGAGTTTCAGCCTTAACTTTATTATTTGAAATTTAGGCTTTGAATGTGAGATTAATTGATGGATTTGACTAATCTAAGCATGGGATTTCATTAATTAGTAACCAGTAGGCTCGAATCTTCAATTTGAGTTGAGAAACTGAATATGGAAAAGCTAGGTATTATGCCTAATTTGGGAGTTTTGCCTTGAATGATGAAATTGATCAATTATTGAGCTAAATTAGCAATTGGAGAATAGAATTGAACTTCTAGAATGTTGGGTTACTAATTCTATCTTTTGAAATACCTGTTTTACCCTTGTGGGTTCGATTTCCCTCTTTTCCTTAGTTGATTTTGATTCAAATGGGTACCGTTGTTCCCCGTTTCTAACTTAGATTTCGGTAATGGCTAGACTTTGAGTATTCGAAGACTCTTCGAAAGGGTAAGGCTCAGATTTGACTGTTCATGGCACCAGCTCGGCAGCGAGGTAGGTTATGGCTTACCTTTTTGGTTAGACTCCAGTTAGCGAAGCATATGTAGAGTTAGTTATTGATGGAGAAAGCATGTTAAGCCTTCGGGTATAAAGTTGGGATAAATATCTTAGGTTGGTATTGTTGTTGACTTTGTGGGCTTGTTGCTTTGTTTGTTGTGATTTGACTTGTTTCCATGTATGTGGTATTGGACTTGTTGCTAAAATTTTCATGTTATGATTGTGATATATTCGTCTCTCACTTATTTTGACATCATCATTGATAAAGGAAAGAACTCGATTCGGTATTGATATTGTGATATATGCTCATGTAGAGGCACGATTGAGATTTGATATGATTACATTGATGATTGATATTATACATTGCATTCATACTCATTTTGCATGATACATTGATATGAACTGTGATTGATACTGATGATGACAAGTAAGAAGGGAACATCCGAGATTATGGACAGATTTGATATAGAAGCCATCTCTGGGTTGTTTGCGGAATGGCTAGTGATATGGAAGCCACCTCTTGCTGTGTGTGGAGTGGCTGGTGTTGTGGAAGTCATCTCTGGGCTGCGTGTGGAATGGCATGGACTTTGCGAGTCCCTCATGGGTCATGACTATTGAGGCATGGAGGTTATCGGTCAGTAGCATATGTGTACGGAGACAGACAGTTGGCCAGTGCATATCATTGCATTGCATATGCACTCATTACTTCATTCATATATTACATTGATTCTACTTAGTATTCCTATCACATGTGTTATTTATTCTTGGACTGTATTGTGATTGTACTTGACTGCTCGCATGCCTATCTTTCAATTTCTTTCTCTTATATATCTTATCTAACTGGTGTCGGCCTATGATACCTACTGGTACATGGTGTATGTACTGATACTACCTTGTTGTACTCTTTTTCTGAGTGCAGAGTTCATAGCAGGCTCCAATTCTACCCCTCGAGAGTCGGAGGAGGACAGGATTTTAAGACTCCGGGGGCACTATTATCTTAACATAAACGCCAACAAAATTTTAATGACGACTAAGAGATAATACTGTGTCGGACCGGTCACTAATAGCGTAGCAATGACGAAAATACAAGTATATAAGTCAAATATGTGTAATAAATAAAATTTAACATAGTGAAGCAAATGAAAGAGATAGCTCGGTTGGTTAATTATTGATGAACATGTGGTAACAGTGCATGTTCGAATCTGGGCGAACTCATTTAATGCTTATTGTTTTGCTAAAAATAGGCTCAAAAGAATAATTAAAAGTGATATTCAGGTTCGATCCAGGGTGACATGTAAGGGAAGCAGCAGTTGCAACCAACGTGCCCCAAAGACACTTTCATTTGTTAGAGTGCACAATTAAATATGTACTAATTTCTCTAAATATATATGCATATATATATACATAATTTTTTCCGAAAGGTGGGAGTGCACGTGCACTCCTACCCTTCTATGTAGGTCCGCCTCTGTCGAGAGTGATCCCCAGGCTAGGCTTTCGAGTGTCCAGGGTGAGCATCTGATGGATTTGATGTCCGGAGACTCCTATCTCTCTGTATTTGTTTTCCCATTCTGAGACAGATGTTAATTTTCAGACTTGTATTTCTAGACATATGTACTTAATTGCTTTTGTATTATTCAGACCAGATTGGGGGGGTTTTATGTCGTAGGATTCCGCATGACTATCTATTTATAAGACTATTATTTCTTCTTATTTTCTTTTATATATGTTGTTTTTGGAAGTTGAGTAAGGGATGAGTTCGCCTACCAGGTGGGAATGGATAGGTGCCCGCGCGATCCGTGATTTAGGTCGTGACACTTGAACAACCATGTGAGAGTTCGTTTATCTGGGCTATATACATTGATTCAATTTTTTGATTTCTGTATTGCATCTAACTGTTCAATGTTTCGACTTTCAAGTAATGAATTGAATAAAGTATGTTATGAATGGCCCTGGCCCCATATTGTCAAAGCAGCCCAACACCAGATTAAGTGGCTATATTTGGAATCCGGGTTGATAAATAGCGACTTGGGAGAGTGATGTGCCGTGAAATTATGGCACATCTAATGCTTTTTAACTCTAAGTTTTACTTGTTTTCGAGTAAGTTTGTGTTAGTTTGATGTGTTTTGTGTGTTGTGCAGGTATTTCGAAGTTAGAATGCTCGGCAAGTTAAAACAAGGAAATCAAGGTGTTCTGTACTGGTGTGCACTAAGTACGGACCGTCGATATGTCGACGGGCCGTCGTTTTGGTCGTAGAATTAGATGGAGAGTTCCTGTAGCTAAGGAAGATCGACGAATGCAGAGCTGGAAGATTTGCGGGCTGTTAACACGTTCGACGGTCCATCGAGTTGCTTCGTCGACACAGATCCTGCAGATTGAAAAGTGTCATCAGACCATCGAGTTGCACCGTCGACATGATCGACGGTCGTCGAAGTGTAAAGACGGTTGAGGTCCTGCAAAGTGAATTTCTGTCTTCAGATCATCAACATGTCGACGACCGTTGAAGCACAAAGACGAACCGTCGAGTTGCAAGCCGACCTGGAACTGGATTAGGATTAATTATTCCGAGTTTAACTTGTATAAATACCTGTTTAGGTTTTATTTTATAGACATCTGGAGTGTAAAACTTGTAGTAATTACTTTTGGGTTTTTAGTGCAATTGAAGATTTTCCAGACAATTACATTCGTTTACTTTCAAGTTTTATTCATAAGTTTAATACAAAATTCAATTATGCAATCTTCAATCTTTTATTGTTTTCTTGTTGCCATGAGTAGCTAAACACCTTTATTAAGGTTGTAAACCCAAGGATGGGTGTTTTGTGATTGATATACGTATAATGGATTGTTAGGGTTTATTTGTTCTTCGTTTTCATCATATAGTTAATGGTTGCAAACATTAGCTAACGCCATAAAATTTGGTTTATTTGGGAAAATAACTAGGGTTAGGTAAGAACAAATAACAAGAACTCAAGGCTTTAACCCTTGTTTAATAAATTCACTTAGGAATAAGAGGAATTTATTTGACATAATTAATCGTTCTTCATGCAGACTTTCTTATCTTTGGAAAAAGCATAGAAAGAAAGAATCTTTTCTTATTGAAAAATAGTCTAGATTCACATAGAGGTTAAGCGCATCCATACAAACGATCCATTAGAAGTATATCAAGATCAGGACCCATGATCATACAATTTATCTGACGGGGACACAACCTTGGTTCTTTTTACCCATATATTTATAACTCTATATTTTTAGTCACTTTAAATTAGTCCACAAACCAAAACTCGTATAAAACTCTTTTTCTGGAATACATCAGGACCGCAAGATTAGTATAATACTTATTTAGTAAATTTTTCATACCATATTCTCTGTGGGATTCGACCCCAACCTTGTTGGGTTACTATATTTGACATGTCCGATTTACGCTATTAAAAGGTGTAAAGCGTAAGTATAGACCTTTACTAAATAAGTATTATAGCAAAACAGGATTTATGCATATTGTTGAGAAAAAATCTATTCCTCTCGTCCCCTTTCTTTGAGTCTAAGCCTCCCATCTCCCTTCTCCAATTTATCTATCCCTTGTCCTTACTTTATGTATTTCTTCATTTATGTTCGGGCTTTCTGTCGTGTGAGTCGTTGCATTTACTTTCTGAAATTGTAATCCATCTTAGTCTTAAATACAGTTACTGTTTCATTGAAATTGAGTTCAGTACATTGGTGCTTTCATCGTTGGTACCCCGATGACAATGATAATATTAGATCGATTCAGCGGTGGAAACCCAGAGGGATGGATTTTTCAGGCTGAAAGGTACTTCTCCTATCTTGTCTTGTCCGAGAAGGATTGGTTTACGATTGGAAGCATTTTAAGGAAAAAGCTGCCCAGCGTTTTCTACAACAACCTAACAGGGATCTGATGGGACGTCTATCTCATTCGTCACAAGTTTGTTTCTGTCCCTATTGTTTCACAATCAGCTATAGTGTGTCCCTTTTCTGCCCCCGATCATATTTCAAAGTCCCCTTCCTTTGAATTAGCCTACGACACTGGAAGCTTAAAGGCGTTCGATAAATTGCCAATGAAGTGTAATGATATAGATTCCTTTGCGTTGATTACTGGAAGTGATACTGAGATTGAAATTCTTGAAGCTATGAAGACACCACAAATTAGGACTACAAAATCGATAGAAGCGGATTTGGTACATGAACCTTCTTGCATTATCGAAGATCAGGCGTTCGACACAACAGTAAGCTCCGACATCCAGGATCTAAACACTATTGTCCATGAGGGTGCACACGACGATCGCTCCTGCGAAGACGTCAATTTGCAAACCAAGGTAACTCTTGTTGCGTTGGATGATACTGACGGATCTAATGCTTATGAGGAGGAACATTCACAAGATAATAAAATCTCCTCAACGGGATACATCTCTTTTTTGGGTTGCTTTTGCTCGCCAAGGAACTATGATGTCGACTGCAAGTTTGTGAATAGTTGAAGTCGAATATCCATTTGTTGATGCCTTATGGCTTCGCACAATTCACTATTGGCACAATTCTATTGAAAATTTTGTGGGAGTAACCAAAATAGAGTGTCATTTTGCCTTGACGCTCGGTTACGCAAATGCAATTAGGTTGATACTGGACAGGAGTGTACTCTTCTAGCATTCTTATTGTTAGATATAGATTATTCTAGGAATTGCAATATTCTGGTTTTTTCTCTTGGAGTTGTCGCTTTGTTGGGTCGGATAATGGGATTAAGGGCAGTATCTCTCGGGCGTTGCTACTCTCTACACTTGCTGTGATGAGTGATGAGGCAGATAGTTGTGAATTGATTAGTGAAAGGATAACAATATCTTTACAAGGGAAAAATATCGTTGAAGCTCTATATCTTGGTAATTTTTGTTTGGAGTATGATGTTTCCATTCCGACAAGTGGAATGCATTCTGTTGAAGTACTTCTTGCAGCTGAAAATGGAATACCTACTGAGGGATTCAATTATCACCATAATTTGTGTCAATTTCCATTTAATCATGGTGCTAACTTATTCATTGTAACCATTCGCGGAACTACAATGAATCTTTGTGTATGGGACCCAGGAACCAATTTCGACTTCATAATTCTAAATTCTAATAGGTTATCCAGCAAACATGGAGGCACTACAACTTCAGGGATGTTATGACTAGTTTTGCTTCATTGCATATTCTAACTCTATGACTAGAGTGTGGGATCCCGGACTATGTTGGTGTGTGAATTCCTATATTTTGCAATCTGATTTGGCACTAGCAGTTACTCATTCTCCAAATTTTACTCACTTTTATGTTGCTGAAAGACGCCTTTCGTCCTGCCTGACAGCATTGGCCCCAAAGGCGACTGCTTTAACTTGGAGAAGAAAATTTCTCGTTTTGCTGTTAGCATGGCCTAATGGAAATAAGACGCGAGACTTTGATATGCATACTTTAGAGATACGTGTGCTCAAGGTTACTGTTTCCAGTAGTTTTATGCTTTCGCGGAGTGTTATCATTTCATTTGGGATAAAACTACACAAGCAACAATAGTTCATGATCCTGGAATCGAAGGAACCAAACCAAGTTTTACCATGGCAGAGACGACCAAGATAAACCTGGTGTGCATACGCATGTTGGCAGTTGGTGTAGTTTCCTTCATATGCTCACACGAGCCCCTGATAGAAACTCTAGCAAGAAATACATCAGATTGTACAACTACGACTTCAAATTTGCTGATTCCACGACTTCCAAATATGTCGACTTTCGCTAAAATGGAACAAGCATTTCACATGAGTAAAAGAAGTTTCAGCTGCCAGGTCACTCAACAGTTGACAGAAGCTTCAAAAGATCAACATGTTACTGTACGATGCAGCAGCCATGAACATCATGGACTTTTGGAATTTTTTTTGTTTGGATTATGGTGACATAGATTTGAACTCAATTGCTCCCCAAGGTAGCTCAACACTTCTCATAGCAACAATTAATGGGCATGTCAAAGTACTGCAATTTCTTGTTTCAGCAGGGGGTGCTTTAGTCATGTCAACCTCTCATCTCATGGTTGGGCTCCTTTGCATTTGCTTCTCATCAAGGTCAGGACATTGCTAAGGAGATTCTGTAGACAAGAAAATAGTGTCACAAGGTATGTCAAGGATTCAAAGCACGTGAGGAAGTTCTTTCAGTTATGGGCTTTTGGCAGTGATGTTGTTGATGTGTGGCTTGACTATTCGAACCTTGAGGACAAGGTTCTTATTGGGGCCACATGTATTGTTATGAATGGGAATGGCCTGGTATTGTCAAATCAGCCCTACACCGGATTAAGTGGCTATGTTTGGGATCCGGGTTGATAAATAGCGACTTGGGAGGCAAATCAGGATTTATGCATATTTTTTAGAAAAACTATGTTCCTTTCATCCCCTTTATTTGAGTCTAAGCTTCTCATCTCCCTTCTTCAATCTATCTATCCCTTGTCCTTACTTTCTATATTTCATCATTTCTGTTCGGGCTTTTTGTCATTTGAGTCATTGCATTTACTTTCTGAAATTGTAATCCATCTTAGTCTTAAATACAGTTGAGAATCTAGTTACTGTTTCATTGAAATTGAGTTCATTATAAAGTAATTCGAGAAAGATTGTTCATTTCTATCATACTTGACCTGTATTTCCATGGAGCTGTGCAAGAGGAATGGAATAATTGTAAAATTAATCCTATGTCGTCCAGTAACTCACAAGTTGAAATATTAGGAAGCAATGCAGCAAATTAATTAGCCATGTATCAATGGGTATAAATTAAACAGCTTTTGTCCCAATAATTCAGAAAGCATATGCCAAATACTTGAGTTGTCAAATAGGACTGAATCGTGGGGATTGATTAGCCAAATTTTTGGAGCTGGAATGACCAACCAAGTTAAGCAAGAAGAATAGGTCTTGGTTATTTATTACAATTTTGATTTTACAACAACCAAGAAGGAGGAGAAGAAGAAGAGGAACAAGAGGACTTAATTTCATCTGAAGTTTGCCAGCCCCGGCTGTAAGTTAAATCATTTTGAAAAACTGAGTATAACTTAAATAGCATGGTAAAAACTGACTATTCGATACAATTCTTACGCACAAAGTTCGGGCCATTCGCACAAATGCCCTATTTTCGGGGTGGTCTTTAATTTTTATCCTTCGACACTTTAAGTAATAAAAAAGTTATCAAAAATACGTCTGACATTTTGGGTTCGAACCCCAGCGGAGTCAAAAAAGAAAAACAAATTCGCAAGACAAGGTTTTCATAGAAACTATGCCTATTCAGGCAAAGTTATGCCTTAAGGAATAGTTCTGTAGTATGCCTTTTGCGGCATAATTTTGTAGTATAACTTAATTTCTACAGAACTATGCCTTGTCCTAAGATAGTAGTTACATAGAAACTAGCCTTAAGGAATAGTTCTGTAGTATGCCTTTTGCGGCATAATTTTGTAGTATAACTTAATTTCTACAGAACTATGCCTTGTCCGGCATAGTAGTTACATAGAAACTATGCCTTGTCCAAAGATAGTTATGTAGAAATTAAGTTACATAGGATCTATGCCTTATCGGGCATAGTTCTGTGAAAATTAAGTTATCCGACAGCACAATGTCTTTCTATAAAACTACATAGAAACTATGCCTTGTCTGGCATAGTTTTGTAGTATGCAGGCATAATTTTGCTCCGAATAGCATAGTTTATATGAAAACCTTGTCTTACGAAATTGTTTTTTTTTTTCCTCTGCTGGGTTCGAACCCAGAATCTCTGATTTCATAGACCAGCGAATAAGGATACTTTGGCTCACAAATTTTCATTAAATGAGCGATAGGG
The DNA here is from genome assembly GCF_029784015.1 of Lycium ferocissimum. NCBI lineage: Eukaryota > Viridiplantae > Streptophyta > Magnoliopsida > Solanales > Solanaceae > Lycium > Lycium ferocissimum. The sequence continues at coordinate 57,801,425 of NC_081347.1, forward strand.
CTAAAAATTAAAGACCACTTGAGGACAAAAATTAAAGACTAGTCCATATGAAGAACAGTCCGCGCAATTTTTTGACAAAATTCTGCAACATTTGACAAGGCCCAATTGAAAGAGAAGAAGCTGATGGCCTAATCATGTTAGATTCTCTAGGGCAATTCGCGAATGCCCTTATTTTGGGGTGGTCTTTAATTTTTACCCATCAAAATGAAAGTATTTAACTTTTTCCCTTCGCCTAAAACCTCAGGGTTCGGGGTTCAAACCCCTGCTCAGGCAAAAAATAAAATAAAAAATCGCTAGAGAGGTTGCCTACAAACTCTGCCCCATCGAGCATAGTTTGCAGGCAAATTATGCCTGATGGGGCAGAGTTTGCCCGCAAGCTATGCCTTAAGGTAGAGTTTTGCAGGCAAACTATGCCTTGCAAACTCTACCTAATAAGGCATAGTTTGCCTGCGAACTCTGGCCCATCAAGTTGGTGTAACTGTTTTGTTTGGCATACACTTATATTTGCTAGACACACAGAAGATGTTTCGTAACAACCTAGAAAAGGAAAATAATACACGTCAAGTTATAGGGAAGTCTAGATTGGAAGAATATGTATAAACTGAAGGACAACAATGTTACTGAACCCTTATCTTATTCTGCAAACTTATCCTGCCTCTGAGACTTCTTGTGTCTGGCAGTGCTATGTGCAATTGTACAAAGAAACTGCTTGAAAATTCTAACCTTGCAAGTTCCAAGAAGCCATACTCTTGCTTTTCATGTATTCCTATTAGCTTAATGCGCATCCGTATAGGTGTTAGTTATTTGTATCATCTCTCTCTGCTAGATTCACCTCTGTACAGGTGTTTGTGGTTTGTATAACCACTCTCCGTTAAATTCGGTCTACTCTTTATACCTTCGAAATTCTACCTTTTTGCCTTAAGGCAGAGTTTTGAAGGCAAAATTTGGCCTTAAGGCAGAGCTTGAAGGCAAAATTCTGCCTTGCGAATTCAAATCTCTGCCTTGCGAAATTCCTTCTTTTTTTGTTCCAACTCAGAACCTCGGGGTATTAGGCGAAGGATAAAAATTAAAGACCACTAATTTCAGGGACAAAAATTAAAGACCATCCCAAAGGAAGGTCAATCCGCGCAAAAAAATGGATTCTCCATTTCGACTTTCTATTACAACTTTGAAGAGTCTCCATGCTATAAAGCCCATGGATACTAAAATCCTTCATGAACTTTGGGCTCAAACAGATAGAGCCGATCGAAGGACCCAATCAGTTGGTGCAGTACATTAAGTAGGAAAACTCATGCTATCATCCAGACAGTTATAGCAACAAATCAAGAGGTTTTTGCCTATCATATCAGTTAGTGAGAAATAAACACAAGAATAACATATCTTTTTAAATATTATAAATATAGCAAGTTTTATAACAAATATAGCATTTTAAAAATAAATATGGGATCAATCCCTCAATGCATTTTTTACTGCAATTCCTCTTTCCTCTCTCTTCCATAAATAAAAATGTACCTTCCTTCTTTAATGAGGTTGTCATTGAAGGAATTTTTGATTAAAAAATTTCATCAAATTTAATTTTCATGTTGAATAAATTTTTCTGCAAAAAATACATTTAATATATGTCAGATATATTATATTATGACTGTTTTATGTAATGTAAGTATTTCATTAATATATCATATATAACGTTTATACATATGTTATATGTAATATTTAAATATTTAGAATGTGTGTGTGTGTATATATATATATATATATATATGCTAGTCACTTGAGGCTCGTGCAACTCATGATAGAAAAATAATAACTTAATTAAAGAAATATAATGATGCATTAATTATATCTTGTCGATAAGTCTTTATAATTATAAAAATTTCTTAGTCACATAATTGAATATTATTTTTTTTAAAATATTTATGAGGAAGAAAGTTTGAAAGAAGAATTAGCAAATACAAAGGAATATGAAATCCAATTTTACTTTATGATATAAAGTATGAAAAATAATTACGACTCTGTGAAGATCATAAATTGGAAAACATAAGCTTAGTTTTAAATGAAATTAAGGGAAAATAAACTCATTAATTAAATCTGGATAATAATCAATCTAATTCTTCACATATATTATATGCTTGAAATATTCATTCTTAGTTAACCAAACAATAGATTCACAAAAAATAATTCATCTCGACTACTAATACTATCTTCACTTTCAACACTATATGAGACCAGTTAATTGGAATAAAATTACTTACAAAATCTTTTATGCAGTTCAGATCAGGGTGAAAATTATTTTCACTCCCCAACTTTACTTTAAAAATTAAACTCTCCCTCGACTTTGAACAATAGACATTCTACCCCCTTTGTCCTATGCAATGACTATTTCACCCTTGCTCTTTTCAATTCTCCATTTATGAAATACATTTTCATATTATATATATATATTGTTTTAATCTAGGTATTTATAAAGTCTTATTTAAGTTCATTAACATTATAAGTAGAATAATACTTTTATGAATTTGTAACAAAATCTAATGTTGTTTTTTATGATTATTATTTCAATATCATGTGCAATAAGTATGTATATATGTATGTACATGCATGTGTGTATATTAAGTTTCACTTGTCTCTTATTCTCTATTGTTCAAATAAATAGACAAGTTTTGGTTATCACTAACGGAATATTCTTAAATTATAATAAAATTCATTTACAGTATAAATAAATCATTTTTAAAAAAGTTGCCTATATTTTAATTGTTTTTGCATTACCTGCACACACACACACACGCGCGCGCACACACACGCGCGCGCGCGCGCGCACACACACACACACACACACATATATATATATATATATAAAGTTATTATGACCTGTTATTTTCACTTGTTATAAATAAATATTAAATTTTTGATTATTTTTAATAAAATTATTTTTTTGCTTATTCTGCTAATTTATTTTATTAAGAACATCATTAACTTATGCACTCAATTAGTATTTCTCACCTTTTTCTTCGCCTAGAAGATAATATTTATTTTTTATAAGAAATTTGTTACATAAATTAAGAAAATAAAAAATATCATGATTTTAAAGAAGTAAAAAAAAAAAAAAAAAAAAAAAAAAAAACAAAAGACAAAAGTTCTAATGTAAGGGTAAAATAGGCATTTAAAAAAGTCAAATAGGATAAAAGTGGGAGAATGTCTATTGTTCAAAGTTGAGGGGGGGACTTTGATTTTTAAAGTATAGTTGGGGGGTGTAAATGATTTTTACCTGTAAATAAATAAGTTAGGACAAAAGAACCAACTCCATGAGAATCGTATTGATTCAACACGAATAAAATATGAAATCATGCAATCATTAGGTTTTGATTTTTTTTTTTTTACTGAAAAATATGAAGTAAAGGTAGATCTAGAAATTAGTGGTCTATAAGATTAAAAAAAAAAATAATAGATCTATTTTAATTTGATAAAATAGACAAATGAAAAGAAAATTTTATTTTTAATACAAGGGACAAGTCAAAAAGAGTAATCTAATACTTACTCCGGTTCAAAATAAGAGCCTTTTGCATACCGCTTAAGCAAGTATTAACAAACTAAAAAAAAGGTATGTTGACTAAACTATCCTTTTTAAAGACCTAATTATATAGTTCCTTGATTGCATAAAAATTCACTTATCTAAATAGGGGTAAATTTGAAAGAAAATAATTAAAAAAAAATTTATTATGTAAGTAGATACTTATTTTGACCCAAAATACAAAGGTTAAGTGAACACCTATTGTGAATGGGAGGGAGTAGGGAATAGGAAGATATCCACGAAAGTTGTTATAGTGTCAACAATGCACCATACAATTTATAAAGGCTCCCACAAAGGTCCGAGTGAAATTTGGCTAAAGAAAATGGGGCAATTTGCAGGATTGCCCTTCGCTGGGGGTGGTCCTTAATTTTTATCCCTCAAATTGGTGGTCTTTAATTTTTGTCCTTTGCGAAATTTTTTTTAGTTTCGGGTTCGAACTCCCGCTCAGTCAAAAATTTTAAAAAAATTCGCAAGGTAGAGTTTGGATTCGCAAGGCAGAGTTTTGCCTTAAAGAGGCACTTTTATGCCTGAAAACTCTGCTTAAATGTACTTTGGCCGAAGTTTGCAAAATTTCCGCCTTAAGGTCGAGTTTTCAAGGCAAAACTCTGCCTTGTGAATCTAAACATCTGCCTTGCGAAAATTCCTTATTTTTTTTTACTGAGTTGGAGTTCGAATCCAGAATCTCGAGATATTAGGCGAAGGGCAAAAATGAAAGACCACCAATTTGAAGGGCAAAAATTAAAGACCACCCCAAATGAAGGGCAATCCGTGCAAAAAAAAAAAATGAATTTCGGAGGATGGCAATTTGATCATTTACCCATCTGAGTCTAATAGATTCTATTTTTCTCTTTCTTCAATAGAAAGGAGAAAGGAGGGGGGTCAATTTTCTTGTAGAGCCGTATGCACAGTTCATCTTCATCAAAGGCCAAGATCTCCATGAATTCTATTATTTTGCCTTATTTGGTATGTCACGAAATCATGAAGCGAACTCGTTCTATTCAATATCTATATGGGGGAAAGTTTATAGTCGAATCTGGAGAATATTAACTTCTCGCATTCTTCTTTTTGGTACGTTGTTATGAGCAGCTCTGGTGCTCGATCTTAGGTCTGAGGTATGGGGCTAACCTATGGTGTACCGGTTGTTATGCCAATAGCAGCGCCGGGCTGGCTTGAGTTAGACAAGCAGAGAAGGATCTTATGCCACCGGTGACCGGCCTGTCTATCTAGTATCTAGTACTAGGGGTGCTTGTGTTGTGGTTTTCGTAGTTGCAAGAATTTTTTTTTCGAGAAAAGGTCCCCTCCTTCAATATCATGATTGGGTCGACCGGGCCAGATCATGAGTGAATAGAAAAAAAAAATGAAAATGAATGAGGGCAACAGGCCTTGTTACCACGTGTAGGAGCTCAATAAGAGCAATTAGTAATGTGAGGATGACAAAAGCCTTTCATCAACGCTTATATATATATAGTAGTAATATATGTACAAATGGTATATGGTTTATCATATATATTCTTGGAATAGAAAATACATAAGCACCACTAACCAAATTTGTAATATGTTAAAATAATATCTGTATATCCAAATTTGAAAAAAAAAAAATTGCCAATATATATAAAACAAGAAGTAAAGACACTAGAAAAAGGAAAAGGCCAAAAAAAAAAATTACGAGTATTAAAAAAAAAAAAAAAAAAGAGAAAGAAAGAGATTAGGAAAAAAAAGATTTTTTGTTTAGACAACTGTTATTAGCATCTCTTGAGGAATTAGTTGAGAAAAAAGGGGGATTTATTTATGTTAGATATTTATTGTGGACACCCCCACAACCATAATCTAGTTGGAAGTTACGTGTCATATCTGATATTGTAAAACTGGCGTTAATGAAAAATTAGATGAGTCATTTTGGTAACGGCGATGACATAAATGAGCCAAAGTATTGATGAGTGGCATAAATGAGTCATTTTCTATAATTCGATGGCATATTTGAGCCTTTTCCGTTCTAACAAAGCAACTTTAAACTTGTGAAATAAAACATAGTGCTCCTTTTAACTTTCACAAGGTGCTGAGACATCATTGACAAAAACCGGCTTTCCCTTCATTAATTTGACTCAAAGGATCAGTTGAATAGAGCGACTTTAATCAAGATTAATGATGAGATTACGCTTTAACTTACTTAATTAGCCTTTAATTATGACAGCCTATGCTTCATCCATAAAAGTCAAAGTTGGTGCCACAAGTATACTATGAACTACTGATCCAATTCTAATTGCAAAAGAGGAAAAAAAAAGTGTATATTTAATTTAAAGCTAGCATTACTGACAAATTGATAACGTCCAAATCTAATCCTCAAAGAGAAAGTGTACACGGGCGTCGCAATATAATCTATCCAATTATGAGTCGGGACCGAATCCACAGAGTGCAATATAATGGTGAGTAAGAAAGTAAAGGATTTATCACCAACTAGGCTAAGCCAAACACTTTTTCAATATTTGGTTTTTGATTTCAAAACTAACAAATATAAAACTAACCTAGAAAGCGATTAAAATGATCAATGGCCACAAGCATGGTAACAAGGGAAATCACTCTCAAGTAACGATCCAATGTATTTTACGATTTTACAACTCCGAGCGGGTTTATGTTAATAAATAATGATTTTTAAAATCTCATTGAAAGTCTTTCAACCAAATTAATGAATTTCACTCTAAACTTTTCAAGCCTTAGAGTGTGATATTAAGCACAACCAATTGAATCTCAAGTTAACTTTCTTATTCTTAGCTCAAGTTATTAGATGAGGTTTAAAGCCCCAAATTCTTGATAATTAATCTTTTTCAACCTCAATTTTTCTCTTCCGAGAGGGTTAGCTAATCCCTTAAGAAAATGAAAGAACAAGATTAATTAAAGAAACAATGACCCACTTCATTAGGAATAAAAATCATTCAATATATAAGCATCAACAAATATTTTCATAAACAAGATTCAAGTAATGGGATGGAGTACTACACACTTAGATATTCAATACATAACAAGGAATTGAAGAAATGAGTAAGAGAGTAAGAAATTTCTCATCAAAGTCTTCAAATCTTCAATCCCCAAGTGTGGGTGTAAGAACCCTAGCTCTCCAAGACTTGTATAAATGGTCAAAGATGAGAATAATTGCTCTCAAGTCATGCTCTTATAGCTCCCCAATTTTCCCACATCAAAATATGACCAAAACAGCCCCAAAATTCAGTTTTGCATATCTGACCCGTTTTGCATTTTTAGCCCCTTTTTTCGTTTTCTTCAATTTGACCTCTTTTGACTTATTTTTTACTTGATTTCTTTCCGATCACTTCTCAATCATGTAAAACCTATAAAATGAAAGTAAACGATATTAAATGCACTACTTTCTCAATCAAACATAGTAAAAATCTAAGATTAAAGAAGACATAAGTTGGTAAAATACCAACTTATCACAAATATTGGGAGATTTTGTACTAAATGAATACTTTTGCCCTGCTATTTAAATTTTATCGTCGGTCAAGACATGATTTGTGGAGACTAACCTATTTAAGTTTAATTAAATAAATTTATATGATTCCCGAAAGATGGATAAACTCAAGGATCAAATTGAGTTTATGTTTCCATTCAAAAGGTGGAGTAGATATTATTTTTTCATTCATTAAATGTTAAGCGAATAAATTGGAATTTACTCCAAAGTAAAAGTAGATTTTTAGATGATTGTGACTCTGAAATCCTTCAGAATAATTCTTACTTAACAAACTAAAAGTTTGCTTGTTTATGAACTATCGGACCAGATTTTTAGAAGGCCAACCTTTTCTATGACGCTTAATCCTAATTATATTCCCTTTTTAATCATCGCATTCCCTGCTTGGCCAAACTGCCAAAAACTGCTTATTTTGAGAAGCTTTAAAATGACTTTTGAGAGAAGTGCCTTCCCGAAAAAACAGTTTGTGTTTGACTAATTCATTTAAAAAGTATTTTTTTTAGTATTTGATAAGCAAATTGTGCTTGATTAATCTTTTAAAAAAAAGTACTTTTAAGTGTCAAATTAGGAAAAAGGACAAATTTTAATGCACGTTTATTATATATGAAGCATCTAGTGATTAATGATATTATCACTCTTTAGCAAACAGATAAACGAAAGACCAAAAAAGAAAAAAAAGAAAAAAAGACAAAAAAAAAAAAAACCTTATATGAAATGCATAGATACTAATATCAAGAACCAAAAGGAAATGAGGTATTCTAAAACTAATCATTCTTTTCTTCATATTTTATACGGAAAGGAAGTAGTTGCTTTATAATTGAAAATTACTAAATTAGTGAGCGATGTGCTTGATAAATATGTATTTATGGTAATACTAATGTTCACCATCTGCAATTTTCGCTTTTCTGATTTAAGAAATTAAAATGCTCTATGTTTTGAATAAACTATTTTTCTAATCCAAAAGGTGACTTTATATTGTTTATGTGAGCAATTCGTGTAAATAAAGTCGAAAGTGATCATGTTATTTCAGTAAAAAGCATGTTCCTTACTTTTGTGTTTATTTTAATTGCATAAACTAAGTTAATTTACCGGTCATTTCAAGATTAACGTTAAAGAGATTACACTATAATACTAACAAAAGTTGACCAAGAAATTGCTTCAATCAGTAATGGAGTTAAGATTCTCACTAAGAAAATTTAAAATATAAAGAAGTAAACACAAGATAAAATCAAAGAATTTCAACATACAGTGTATATATATAAAAAAGATTGACCTAATTATGCAGTGTAATTTTTAATGAAGGTGTGTCAATTTATTCCCACTGAACAAAGATGACTGTGCCACAGCTCTTGCTAGTTTGTTGAAATTAAGAATAAAAATCTTTCCTGATAAATCAATCGTGACCTCGAGCTAATGTCACTCTCAACAATCATGAATCTCACTAAATAACGAACGTAATGGAGTTGCTACTGTACTCTTGGATTCCAAATGTTGTGAAAAAAAGTTTGCACTTCAATTTTTCGTTTGGTTGACTTTTATCTTCCAAACAAAATTAATATAGAAAGAGTTTTCAAGTTGATATTTGGTTTGTCCTCTTGAATAAGATTTAAAAAACTAAATCAGAGCATTTGGTGAGTTTAATAGATTAGCCAAATGTTAAAAGATGATCAAAGAACCCTAATTATAATTAGCCAATAACCAAGAATTTTTCACCTTTTTCTGGAAAAGTTTTTCACTTTATTTGAAAATCAGCATTTGGCCATGAAAATTCTAAATTGGAAAATACCTAAAACCCTATTTTCACATTTTTCCGAATTTTTTTTCACTTTATTTGAAAATCAGCGTTTGACCATGAAAATTTCAAATACAACTTCAAATTGTATTAAATTTGAAAAACGCCTAAAACGCTATTTTCACTTTCAATATATTCAAATAAAAAAATATTTTTTTGTAAAAATTATAACCAAACACAACTCCATCTTCAACTCCAACTTTAAAATTCCAAATAAATTGAAAAATATTTAATTTTCATGGCCAAGCGCCTACCAAATATTATTTGAAAAACTATGATCAAATGCAACTCCATCTTCAATTTCAAAATTTCAATTAGAACGAAAATTATTTGATTTTGATGGCCTAACGCATGCTATAAGTTGTTGTTTTCATGCTAATAGCACCGTGAGCACTTGTTGTTAGGGGAAATTACAAACGTCACGACAACATGGGACTGATGTCATCATAAACCCCACAAACAAAGGGATCTTCACATTGGATTTATGCTAGTGCGTTGCTGCTAGGCGCTAGCTATCATTATATTTTTGAATTCTAGAAGACAATAGTTAAAAGTTAAAAGCACAGAAAAAGATAAAAGGAGCCTAAAAAGGTTAAACAATGAGGAGAAGTAGCCACGCGTGTGTGAACTGAATCCCAATTCCACCAATGATTTATGAGTGAACAGAACTTTTAAGTTTGTCTTTAATTTGAGCCTTACAAATGAAAATTATTCTCTTATCTTTGTTGATAAATCAACAAATATATATTGGAATTTTTATTAAGCGTGCACTAATGTTATTTGATTATTGTGGTTATAAAATGAGTTAAACAAATTAAGTCGGTAGATTGACTTGAATAGTTTATTTAATTTGTTGAATTTCTTATTAGAATTGAATCATTTTATGGAGCAGTGTAGATAGATAATAGTATAGCCGTTATTGAAAATCTAACTGATCATGTTATGGTGAGGTCCATCCGATCAAGACTTGATGCTTATAAATATGCTAGTTTTTCGTCGCGTGCGTTGCACGTGTATGCTGAGTCATATAGTACATGTTTTTACAAAAAAATATCAATATTATTAAATTAAAGTTATGAATTTATAAATAATTATATTAAAAAGAATAAAATACATGTTCCTGTAATTGATCAATGGATTGGCAGATAGTGACTTGTGTATCGAGATCAAGATGATTATATATCGTTATCTAAACTTACGAATGAACACTCACAGTTTAGTTAGATACGTGTAAAATTTTTACTTATTTTGAAATTATGAGGTGCGAACATGTAATAAAGCATATCTGACCTACGAAGATGAACAATCAAAGTTTAGTTAGACAAAATTCTTAGTGTATGTTCCTTTAATCCATTACAATTGAAGTTTGCGCGTACACTATTATCTTAACTTCTTAAGTGTTACTTATCATTAGTCATAGAGACCGATAATGTATATTGGTTCGGTTCAATCCACTGTGTATTAGTTTGGTTAGATATACTAAATGTTTTATTTATAAATAGCCAAATTGATCAACTAACTGAAATTAGTTTATTTTAAATTTTTGTCTCAATTCATTTTTATTTAAAAATCAGAAGGAAAAAGGTAAAATGACCAATTAATTTGTGATAAAAAACAACATGGCTATCTATTTAATTTGTTGTTGAAAAGAGTCTCAATTTCGATATATTTTTTTATAATGAATTTTACTTGTATAATATCTTCATTTTGTTGGGGCTTAATCGATTTTATATATTTCATTACAAAAATTTTAAGACAATTTATTACAAATATCCAGGGAAAAATTAGCAAGCCATCACAACTGTGGAGTCATAATCAAAACAAAAAGAAAAAATATATACAGTGACTCTTTAAATCAACTAAGAACTATGAACAATTCAAGTCAATTCGTCCAATCTTATTCTAAACACTATAGTGGATGGACTGTTGGGCAGCGTAAATGAATAGAATGAGAAAATTAATGAACAAATAAAAACAAAGGTTAAGGTTGGGAAAGGGATGAGAGAAGTCTTAAAATAGTAGAAGAAAAAATGCATAGAAAAGAACAATGGAACTTGAAAAATTAAGCAAAAGACTTGTCTTCGACAAAAATCAAACACTCGATACTTAGTAGAAAGCACTTGTTCTGGTAGGAACACGCAACATCAGGTTGTAGTATATATAAGCGTTTTAAATAGACATGACTTTTCTTTTAAGCCAACGATTGTGTCCAATTCATGAAGAAAAATTGGTTAAATGGATACAAATCTTATGGAAAAAGCACATAGTTATTAAATATTATTATTGATATATAATATATTGGGCATGTTGTTGTTATTGACAATTTTCAAGTTAACCATCGCTAACCTCTTTGTGCTTGTCTTCGAACTACATATATTTGCTTGTGGCTTTTTTTTTTCCCACAATCTTCCCAATGCCCATTAAAATATATGACTAAATAACCAAATGTTATAGTTAACTTGAATATTGCGACTATTATTGAATATGTATGCTCGTATGAATTGTTTGCTTGGGTTATAGTATGAGAAAAGTTGGCAGAAAGATGTTGCTGGTAGATGAGGCTTTTCTTAAAGACAACGGTTGAAATCAAATTTAAGGAGTCAATCCAAAAGGGCACAACCTTTTAGAAAAGACACAACAAATTAAATTAGATTGAGCATTTAGATATTATTTTAAGGGTATTTTAGTAATTTAACTTTTAAGTTAGGGAGTTCATGCTTTTAATATAATATAGATAAATATAGATTACTAACATCCTAGCTCATTTCTTCAAACCTAAGCAAGTGTCACATTCAACTGTCAACCGTAGGATGAATAATGAGAGAAAGACAACGCCTACATTTCACACTTCTGAAACGCTTCCACACCTCGCTTCTTGTCCCTCACTTTAAGATATTGTTAATTTGTACAATATTGTTTATCGTTATGATTTACGATCCATCCGTTCTAATTTTTATGACATAAAATATAAAAATAAAGAAAGAATTTTGAAATGGATGGTCAAACCATCTCCTCATTCCCACATGAGCAACAAAGAAAAGTGGTCGGCGCAGTGAGTGACTTGACATTGTTAAAGGAACAAGAGCTTCGGTACTAGTCCCTCGGTCCAATAATAAGTATCATCTTATCTAAATGTTTTTGTCCCATAATTAGTGTCACTTTAGAAAATCAATACATATATTGACTAGTTTTTTCCAACTTTGCTCTTGGACAAAAGAAGTAGTAGTACTCTAAATGATGATGGTTGGATTCTCAATGTCAAAAGATGGACTACTTGTGCATGCTCTAATCATCAAAAGGAAAAAGTTAAGGGTAATTTGGTAAACTACACACCTCATCAGTGGTTTCTTAATATGTGTGTTTTTTGCTAAAGTGACACTTATTATGGGAGGGAGTGAGTATATATGTAACATTAGAAATCAACTTGTTCTTTTCATCACATTCGTATGCTTTTCCCACCGAAAATTTTTATGGTGGATGAGACATGCCGTGTCATCATTGTGTGAGGGCTTTTTCAATTGACAAGTACACATTGTGGATCTCGCTCTATTATTACTTCTCCTTCTCTCTTCACCCACTAGGCTTCTTCCATTCACCCTCCCATAACTTACACCAACACCCCTTATATCTCCATTTGGCAACACAGACCATTTCATTGCACGAATTTAAATAACGTAACAAAATTAAGACACGGTGATAGAATAAATAATGTCCTGAAATTAGTTTTTCTGCAATTAATTAATCAAAGTCATTTAAAATGAAGAAAGATAATGGCAAGAATAAAAATGTTCAACTCGCTATTAACTACTACTCCCTCCGGATCATAAAAAGAGTCCATTTAACCTTTTTTTCTTGGATAAAAAAAAGAGTCCACTTAGCAAATTAAGAAAGAATTAACCTTATTTTTCCATATTTACCCCTATTAAGTGTTATATGATCAAATCTCAATGCCTATTTAATTAAGGATAGTTTAGTCAAATTACTTATTTTTGTCTAGAGGTTAGTATTTTCTTAAGGGGTGTGTAAATGGCTAAGTGGACTCTTTTTTTTATCCGGAGGGAGTATAAGTTAAATTTGAGTAAGAGTTAAGTAACATCTATTAAAGTAACTTCTCAGTCATTCAGTGCATCCATAATTTCTCTATATCTCATTTTTGTGTGACTTTTTTGTTCAAGATTTATCTTATTCCCTTGGGGTTTGGTTTAATTTCTTTTGATGTGAATTGAAAATTTCAAATAATTCATTTTTTTCTGAGGAACAAGGATTAGTTATTTTATCGTATCAAAATCGAATTTTTCAGCTTCATTATGGTATTTAGTAGGATATTTAATATGCATTTTTAAAAAAGTTGATATTCAGTAAGGTATTCGATATTTACAAAAAGATATTGAAATATTTAGTTACATATACAATTAATATATTTTATATTATTATATAAATAGAAGAAATTTTAATCTAAATATACGCTAATAAAATGTCCAAATTTTTTAAATTTGTTTGATTAGAGAATATTAATGACTTATAATATATTTATATATATTTTATTAGAACTTATTTAATGCCATCATGGAAATGGCCGTTGCTTTCCTTAAATATTTTTGTTTGAGTAAGGTGCTAATATGTCATGATTCTATACTATATATAAGTCGAAGTTGAACAAATTATGCTAACCAATTTACCATACGGCACGAAATCGAACTTAAAATATTCGACTCATACTGAATTAATTTAGTGTGATATAGGACTTTTGAAATTGAAATTATCGAATAGAAATTTTCAATATCATACCATATCTTATCCTGAATTAAGAACAAAGATTAATCGAAAATGAAGAGTCAACCAAGCTATTAATTTGTAAAAGTACAATGAACTATTAAAAAAGGAGGGTAGTGAAACAAATAATAATGGTATCAATCTAGTTTTTTTCTACAATGGAAGATAGGATTAACAAAAAGAGCCGTAGAAATATAAGTGTAAGAGGGAGAGAGCTGAAATAAAATATATGAAGAGTTGGTAAAAAGAAAGAAAAGGACCAAATGGAGAACTGCAAAAGTGGAACGTAGGGGAATTTGAAGAAATGAAGGGGAGAGAGACTGCTGACAAGCTGGGGCCACAGAAACACTTGTCAAAAACGGAGAATGCACTCACACAATTATTGTTAGTTGTGCATCACGCACCATAAAACTTTTCACACGGGTAGATGATCTTAAGATCGAATTTGAGTGTATAAAAGTTATTTTCAGAATCAACATATGTAATTATATGGAGTAGATCTTTGTGATTACTAATCCAAAAGATAAGAATTATCAAAAATTATATAAAAGACACTCACATCCCTAAATAACTTAAGTAGGAACTAAAAACACTATCAAGATCGAGGAGAAGTCCTCTTTATACATAGTAATATAATTAAATTACATAACAGATATGATAATCATCCAAATTCTTGCGTAAATGTAAAATCCTTTGTTCCAACTAGAATTAATGAAAGCAGCTTAATAACAATTTTTGTCTATTAGTAAAGGGGTTAGGGTTTGACGATAGTAATTGTTTTGCTTTATTCAGACAACTTTCTTATGAATTGTGGATAGTCAGATCCTGCTGGTCATGACATTTCAGCATAAAGCACTTTTCTCCTAACTCATTTCACTCTGTCTAGTCATTTTATTTACTAGTACTTGTAATGACCCCCTCCGTCCTAATTTATGTAACATCATTTGACCGGACACAGAATTTCAAAAATAAGGGAGATCTTTGTTATGTTTATCAAATTGCCCTTACTTTAGTGTCTACTTTTGTTAACTTTTCTTCACAACTAATGCGCATCTTTAAAAGTAAGTGGGACCCAACAAAGGTAAAATAAAGATAGTGTCATTAAAGAGTTGCCTAATAAGGAAAGGCGATATTCATTTTGAGATGAAAGGAAATGATGCCACATAAATTGAGATGTAGGGAGTATTTCCGAAAATAATTTTGAGCTTTATATACATTAGCACATATAGAGAAACCAAGAACGAAAATTCCACATTTAGATACATTTGAAACAAGAAAAGAAACAGCCACCATCTTTTTGCTTCGTGGGTATTTTGGCCATTTAAGCGTTGTTTTGTTGTTTTGGGTTGGAATATTTCACTTTTTATATGGGATAACTTATCCTTCTTGTATTAAATATTGCTTATTACCAAGTGCAAGATGAAATAATGCTTATTATCAAATGCATGATAAAATAATCTCATATTTTATTTCGAGATTATTATCCTTATCCCACTGACCAAACAATCCCTTAAAGAAGTACCTAACAACATGAAATGATTTCTTTCTTAGGTTAATTACTTTTTCAAATAGTTCTCTTTTCAATAAATAATCAGAAGCAAGTGAAAAAATTTGAATCGATTAAAGTTGAGAGTTTTCTAGTGTAAACCTAACTCTAATAATTTACTACTACTTTCTAAATTTCCCTTCACCCTTTCGTAGTTACATTTTAAATGATTTTTTTTTATTTCTAGAAACTCCTACTCAAAAAAAATCACTTTGATTTATCTATCTATATACTAAACTAAATATAACATAAAAACAACCCCATATGATGAAACAATGTTATGAATGGTATCCTCAAGGGTACTCAATCATCGAAGTCAAAAGGAGTTTTAGTTTCAAAGGATACTAGAACAAAGGCTTCATACGTCGGCGGCCCTTAAACTTATCAGTAAATTTTATTTAAATATTCAAATTAACATTTGTTTCAATTGAATACCTAAACTCATAATAAATTGTTTCTATTAGACCACATAAAATATGTCAGTTCCTTTAATTATGCACATTTGCTTCGATGAGCCGTAAAACCTGAGGCCTATTTCAATTGAGGCTAATGTGTATATTTAAAAGAGACGACATATTTTATGTGATTGACTTAATCAGCTAATAGAATCTTGAAAACACACGCAAAAAGAATTTAAAATTTGAACCAAAAATAATTAACAGAATAATATAATCACTTTATTACATGTTCAGGCGCTCAATTAGAAATTAAAACAAACTTTAATTTGACTGTCTAAAGAAATTTGCTGACAAATTTAAGTTCTATTTGTTTATGTATTAAGAGCATGTTTGGATGGGCTTGTTTTAAGCAGCTTATAAGCTGTTTTCAGCTTAACAGCTTATAAGTTGCTTTAAAAAAGCCCATCCAAACAGGTCAACTTATTTTTTTGAGCTTATTTTAAGCACAAAATGACTTATAAATTGGCCAGCCAAACACTCAAAAAAATTAAAAACAACTTATAAGCCCATCCAAACGGGCTCTAAGCCTACAACAAAAGGTCATGAATGCGTGCTACTTATCAAACCGACCAAAAGAAATACAGAGACAAACTGAAGATAGTCTAGTTAAAACAGTGCCCCTCTCACCCACCCCACTAGGGTTGTAGGCTAGGTAGTGGAGAAAGAGTGTGTTCCAAGACATAATGATTACATGGATCTTGGGGAAGTAGAAAGGTTGGGCGTGGAAAAATAGCTATCCATGAGAAAGAGAGTACTAATAATATGGAAGAACGTGGGGGCTTGACCAAGGCCAAATTAACCACAGCCTGAAGCCAAAGAAAAAAGAAAAAAAAAAGAAACAAGATATTCTATTTCGATTTAGCACTCAAACATGTGGAAAAATATTATTATTAAAAGGCAAAATACATAATTTTCACCCTTAACTACATTCGAAAAGTCGAATTCATACTCCAACTAACCGGATGATCTATTACCCCTATTTTTATTTAAAGTGAAACATATACCACCCCGAGACATATAAAATCACTCACACGATGAGAGGTGTTTACACTCGCCTCCACATCATCTATATGTCAGCGCCACATCAATAAACTGTCACATCTAAAAAAAATAATCCATGTCATTTAATTCCTTTTTTTTCACTACCATAAAAAACCATAACAACCGCCATGGATATCATCAACCACCACCAAATTTATCCCACAACCACTATCGGATTCACTGCCTAATCCATCGTAGCATTCTCTGAAAGTCCAAATTTTCTCATGAATTTGCCGCTGCTGCGTTCCACGTGATGCCATGTATCATTCGTATCTTCTTTCTCCACAGTCCTCTCTCACATCTCCACAACAAAAAATTTCAAACCCACCTCGCCGGAAAAAAGGGTGGCCGCCGAACAAACTTTCCGACCAACACTCAGTAACCAAAACCACCAGAGATTTCACCACCACAACCAAATTAACCACCAGAATCACACCATAACCACCGTCAGTGGCGAGGCCAGGATTTTCACTAAGGGGTTCAAAATATGGAAAACAAAACACATGAACAAGTCAAAGGGGGTTCAACGTCTACTATATATACATAAAAATAATTTTAATCATATATAAATAGTGTAATTTTTCGCCGAAGGGGGTTTGAATTCCTCCCTTCTCCCCTGACCACTGCCACGATAAAAATTACAAACAACCACCATAAATTCAAACTTACAGCTAAATTCACCACTGGAATCATATTACCACCATTGACACCATCCAAAATTGCAAGAACCACCATAAATTTTGCACCCATCACCAAACCCGCCATCAAAATCGCAGCTCTCCTCTTTGAAAAAATAATACCTCTAGGGTAGTGAAAATGAGGGGGTTTTCAGAAGAAGAGGAAAGCGGGTGGGTGGGTTGGGGTAGGGGTGGGGGGCGTGGTTGAAGAAAGGAAAGGGGGCTGTGTGTGCCGGGGGGGGGGGGTGAGGGGTTATAAAAATCTATATTTTACAATAAAAAAAGAATTAATTTTAAAAAGTAAAACACGTTTTTTTTTAAAATTATTTTTGTATTTTGTGCCAAATCAGCTCTCAGGAGTAAATACATTCACTTTTTTAATGTGTAGGAGGTAATAGGTTACCCGATTAGTTTAAATGTGAAGTCGACAATTCGGGTATAGTTCAGGGTGGAAACTATGTATTTTGCCTTAGCCGTAAAATTTCAGGTCTGTCTCAGTTGATGCTAATGCGTATAATTAAATGAGGTAACACATTTTACGTGATTAACTTATTTACGTAATGAATGTTTGAAAAAACATGCAAAAGCGTTTAAAAAAATTGAGTTGGAAGTGCCTTATATGAACACTTTATTATATGTTCAAATGCTTAATTGAAAGATGACATAATTCGATTATCTAAATAAAATTTACTCAAAAGGGGCCGTGCTACCAGTGTATTCAACCAAAAAAGAATGTCGTAGACAAGGAAAGATAGAAACTACCAATACTTGCATGCCCACTATATATGTTAGTGGAGAATGGAGTGCAGGTATGAAAGAGAACAGACCACTATGCTGAATAGTCCCCAAAAGGAAAGGAAATAAAAAGCATATATAGGAAACAAAAAGATACCAAAACAACACAAAAGTATTGAGAACCTTTGGCAAAAAGTATAGTTGATGCTAGGATAATTAGTGTCAATACTCCATTGCTATTCAACCCTCACATTTCACAAATTAAGTTGGTGTTGCAAAAGAAGACAACCAACCTAGAAAGGAAGAGTTAAAAAATAGAAAGAGGAGAACAAGTGGAAGGGGCACATAAAGCCATCAAAGTAAAGGTCTGTCTTTTCATCATCTTTCTTTGATCTCTTACAATCTCCTTTTATCGTAGAATCCAAGTTTTTGATCCCCTTCTCTTTATTATTCTTACTTTTCGTCTTTTTGTGTAAAAATAGAAGAGAGATGATTATCGAACAAGTCTAAAGTTCTTCAACCTCAAACTTGTTTTGTAGTGGTTTTAGATAGGAAACAAGTACACTTCACACTCATAGTATACATCCAACATATATACAAGAACAAACATATAGAGATTTAGGTTGTATACACTAGTAAGTGATAAATATTTTTTATACTACAAGTGTATTTATGTGTAATTTATTGTAACAGGTAATTTATATTATTTTTCTTGTTACTTCTCTCACTTTTTTTTTTTCGAACAATTACTTGTTAGGTTATTTTTTTTTAACCTTTTTTCGTTTGGATCTCTGATAGTGTGAGATTAATTATTTTACGTATATTATCCGTGTCAAAAAGAAAGCCTAGAATAACAATAAAGCTATCTCTGTGCCACTTATTGATCACAAGTTCGAACAATGAAACGAGTTATTAATGCTTGTGTTAGAATAGACTACTAATATTTTACCCCTCTTGAAGTGCGATCCTTTTTCGAACCGTATGTGAAAGCGGAATGTTTTGTACACCGAAATACTTTTCTTTTTAGAGTGGAAAAGTTAGCTAGGCTCATAAATACATATACTATGGTAGGAAAGGTGAAGGATATATATATATATATATATATATATATATATATGCTTTGTTCGATAGGGCATATTTAATGAGAAGATCAATATTTATTGTCCTAAAACTTGACATAATCTTCATCAGGATAAACAACTACTTCTTCAACAATCATATCAAGCTATGCAGTCACAAAGCAGCACAGATGCATATAATATGTATGGAGCTGGAAATATGTCAGGATTAATATTCCAAGAGAACTCTCCATGGAGTCTCCCCCAAAGCTTCAATACACTTGATGATCCATTTCTTTTTCCACCATCACATTATGGAGGTTTATTCAACAGAATTAGACCACCAAGTACTCTACAATTTCCATGTTCATCAACACCTTTTGGCCTCCAAGATGAGGTGCAGAAAATGAGTGCACAAGAAATAATGGATGCAAAGGCACTTGCTGCCTCCAAAAGCCACAGTGAAGCTGAAAGGAGACGTAGAGAAAGAATCAATAATCATCTTGCTAAACTCCGTAGCCTTCTTCCCAGCACTACAAAAGTAAGTCATTTTATTACAACGCATTATTCTATATAAAAAAATAAAAAAAAAAAATTTGTGACATATTATCAAAAACTCCATCAGCTATAAGTAATTTAGCAACGGATTAGTGACAAAGTTTACAGCTAATTCTAGCTTTTTTGTAGTAATTTTCTTTCACATGCTTACAAACTTATGCATATAGTCTATATCATTTATGCTCACGCACAGAACTACATGATTTGAAGGGTTTTAATTTAATTTTCTACGCTATCTATGCGTATAAATTTGTGAATGCTCTTTATATCAGAAAAGTTTATAGTGAAATGTTAAAAGTGGCTTGAAATTATTTTATGTTGCAAATTCGAATCCCAAGCGTGACATTCTTACATTTGTTTTAATTTCCTTGTTAGAGCCCCAGACCCTATAAATTTCGTTTTTTTTTCTAATTTCTAACATGTAGATCCTCCAAAGATTCTACTTTGGATAGACTGTCGATAGGAATTAAGATGATATGGATACTCGAACAAATTTTATAGGCTTAATGCATATGCGGCTCCCTAAACTTGCCTCCTTTTTTTATTTTATTTTGGCACATCAACCATGTGTTGTTCCTATTGAAATTCTGAACTCGTCCTCAAGTGTGTATATCAAATACAATTAACTTACATAGTATTCCATCTCAATGTAGCAACATGCTAATAAATAGTCTAATTTAATTATGCTATCTTTTAGTTAAGATTAGTAGCAATTGAGAGGGGAAAAGATAATACCTATTAATTAAATTGGCAGTGAAACAGCAGAATCGACACATCCATGACCTAAAGAATAGCTTACCACATGTCTAAAATATTACTCTACCTTTATTTTCCCAATTTAATTTATGCTTCTAATAAAAATCAGATTTAAAGGGTTTGATAGACACACTTAAGGACGAATTCAGAGGTTCAATAGGAACAACACTTAGTTGAGATGCCAAAATGAAAAAAGGGGCAAATTTAAGTGGCTGCATATGCATTAAGCCAATTTTATATGCACAAATGAGTGCTAGAGCATATTTAGGTACTTCATCCGTCCTAATTTATATGGAACCTTTCGAATTTCAAAATTTAAATGTGTTTTTCTTTAACCATGAGTTTTTCATATCCCTTTCAAATATTTCAAGTGGTTAGTCATTGTGATTTATAGTACATATTTTTTTAAGGTAGTTTTCAAATATATAAATTTTATTTCAAAAATTTTAAAATTTCCATATTGAAATCCACAATCAAAACTAAAGAGTTTGACTTTCGAAATATGAAGTTACAATACCATTAAAAATTGGTTATAGAGGTATAAAAGATGGTTTCCTTTTAGATCGATCTTTATACCACTTGTATTTTAGATTACACTTATATTCTTCTCTACTCCATTGATCAATTGGTTTCTTTATGTGTTCGTTAGGTTACAAAGAATGAACTTCGAGTGCTCTAGTTAATGTACTGATTATACATAGTGGTAATTTCGAGGAAAGGAAAAAAGCAGCGTTAATGTCGCTCAATTGACATCATAAAGAGAAACCATAGAGCAGCTAAAAAGCTTCCATAGAAATCTTTACGTAGCCGTTTTTGACAGAGTCAAAATAATGCACATAAAATCAACAAAAGAAAAGGAAATAGAGATTTAATTAAAGGCAGACAAACAAGCATTTTTGTCAGTCATGCACATCATTAATAAGCTCTAAATTCTCCCATGCCTGGCATCAAAATCCACCTTCGGTGGTGCATTTGGAATTGATTTGCGTTTAATTTTTGAAAAATTAAGTTTTGGTTTAGTTTTTGAATTGTTTTAACAGATTCATTTTATTTTTGTGGGAACTATTTTAAAGTTTAGTTTGACCATCATTTCGCATTGCAGTTCTTTTATACCGTCAGGCCACTTAAAAATACTTAATTACGGGTAACTATATTTAGAACTTAACTTCAAAAATAAAGGCAATTAAGCACCATACTATAGTAAGTTAAATTACAGTAATAGTGTAATTATTCTTTACATTTTCTGTCTATATGAGTTGGATCCTTTCACTCTTTTTTTGGACATTGATAGCGGAATCTTTTTTTTTACGCTATCAACGTAATATAACATGTATAGAGGTTATTTATCATTTATTTGATTATCAAGCAATGCTATTATTAAGTAGCTAGAGTTACATAAAATTACCTTTTAAATGATCTGATTTTGTAAAATGTTTCCGTCGTTTTATACATGGATATTAAATTTT
The DNA here is from genome assembly GCF_029784015.1 of Lycium ferocissimum. Classification (NCBI taxonomy): domain Eukaryota; kingdom Viridiplantae; phylum Streptophyta; class Magnoliopsida; order Solanales; family Solanaceae; genus Lycium; species Lycium ferocissimum. Next base: position 57,823,331 of record NC_081347.1, read on the forward strand.
TTTTTTTCTTTTTTCAGAATCATGCATGTGACATTTTTTTTTTGTTTTGATATTCTAGACAGATAAAGCATCACTACTAGCTGAGGTGATACAACATGTGAAGGAGCTCAAGAGACAAACCTCACAAATATCCGAGACAAATCCAGTAATCCCAACTGAGATAAACGAGTTAACAGTTGAGTATTATAATGCATCTGATGAAGAAGGAAATTTTGTGATTAAAGCTTCATTGTGCTGTGAAGATAGGCCTGATCTTTTACCTGACCTAATCAAGACCTTGAAATCTCTAAGGTTAAAAACACTAAAGGCTGAAATAACTACACTTGGTGGACGAGTGAAAAATGTATTGTTCATGACTAGAGATCAAGAAGACACGTGGACGAATGATAATGAGGATGATCAATTGCAATATACTCTAAGTTCAATTCAAGAAGCACTTAAAGCAGTGATGGAGAGATCTAGTGGGATTGATTCTGGTTCAGGCAATGTTAAGAGACAAAGAACTAGTAATAACATTAACATATTTGAAAATAGATCTCTCTAGGGGGATATATACTTTGTAGTTTTTGACTTGGTATGTAGTCTAATTTCCCTTTTTTTTTTTTTTTTTAAAAAAACAAACTAAATTCTTGTTCCATTAAGTATGTGCTATTTTGGGTGTGTGTCGAATTTTAATATTGTTTTTAACCTCTAAAAACAGCATAATATATAAATTAAATTTCTCCCCATTTGTCATCTTCAAAATTAAAAACTTGGCGAAAGTGTGAGAGAGAAGTAGCCCCGTTGGAATAGAACTTCAATTCCGAGCCCACAGAATTTTCTATGCGTCTTTAAGAAATTTAATTCATCCACAATATCTGAGGTATAGAATTATTTCTCCCAAGATAGAATATAATTTACCTTTGTTGGAATAGCGGTGTACTTCAACTTCCAGCAAACTTTGGACACCAAGACTGGAGTAAATCACATGAACACTCTATTTCTTTGTAAGAATAATTCAAAGAAGAGACTCGAGGAAGGGTTTCTTTAAGTCTACAAGGGGCATCAAATAGGGTGATCCACTATCTCCCTCTGTATTTGTTGTTGGTGCTGAACTTCTATCAAGACTAATGAACAACTCACAGGATGATCACTCCATTCCATAATCTGTTGATTCTAAAGGTCCCATTATCACCCATATTTACTATGCAAGTCATGCTGTTTTATTTTCTTCTGGAGATCCTTTATCATTGAAAAAAATGATAACCAAGCTAGAACTTTATGAACATACCACTGGACAGAAGATTAAAAGAGTAAGTATGGCCTGTATGTTTCCTCTAACTTCTCAAATCACCAAGTAAGGGAAGCTTGCACTATTACTGGCTTTAATCATCAGCAATTCCCTGTGATCTACCTAGGATGTCCTATCTATATTGGAAGGAAGAAAGTTGTTTATTTCAACTCCATGGTTTCCAATTTTTCTAACATACTGGAAGAGTGGCAAGGGAACATTTTGTCTTATAGAGGAAAAGCAGTGCTTACTAAACCTGTTCTACATTCTCTCTCTCACCGCTTTTTAAATATGTTCTATATTCTCTCCCTCTCCATCTCTTATCTAGACTTTATCTCCCTAAGACAATATTTAAAAAAATAGAATGCTCATTGCCAACTTCTTTTGGGGAAAAGAAGATACAAATAACAAGAAGCACTGATTATCTTGGGATGACATTTGTTATATAACAATGAGAGGTGGAGTGAGATTCAGATCTCTTTTGGATTTCTGCAATATTTTTTGTGCTAAAGCATGGTGGAATTTCAAATGCAAAGACAGTCTTTTAAAGGATTTTTATACTTTTTATGACAAACAAGTTCGTCAAAATGCTATGCATTTGGGGACGAAATAAGATTTTGTAGTTAATTTAATTTTATTTAGCAACGAAACTTTAACTTTACTGGGCTGACCCAAGGCTGCAGTCAGCCGCCTCCCTAGACCCCTATAATGATGCCCACACTGGGTTATGCTACCACACAGGGCTTCACTCAGTTGACTCCCAATATCAGTGGCTGGCGTTTAGTGTTACTCCAACAGCTACTCCTAGCTCAACTGGATCACATCCTTCTTCATCAACTACTTCACAGTTTGGGCTATCGAGTTTTCGCCTCCGAGATAGCAGCTCTGAGCCCGACAATCCTACCACGGATCACTTAGCTGTACGTGGTCAAGATGCTGCACAACCTGACTTGAGGTACATACACAACAAACTTATCATCGAGCTTGAGGGATTTGAGTATGATTTATCCTTTTGCAAAACTTCCTTTATTTATGCTTATCTCCTATTTTTTAAATTTATTTAAGCTCTAAATGTTTTAATTGTTGTATTGCAGTTTCAATCCGGACGATGCTACGTCGATCGTTTCTCATGCCTTAAGAGATTTAGGCAGGGGCACGTTTCCGACTTGGGACCAGATGCCACCAGAGCTCCAAAGTCAAATCTTTAGGGAGTTTAAGGTATATATGAATTTATTATTTTAATTCAAAGAATATACTTATCTTGATTGATTCCTTATTAATAAACTCATTAACTTTTCATTACAGAAAAAGTGTGTCTGACTCCTCGGAACAAGAGGAATAGATAGCCATCAACTTCAAGAAGAAACCTAGGCACATACAATCTGACTTGTTCTTAAGGGCTTGTCGTAACAACAAGAAGCCTAGGTGGGTCTTACCTCAGCAGTGGGATGAGCTACTGAGATACTGCCATACTGGGCGACATTGAGTAATTGGACGAAATAGGGAAGAAGGACAGATCATCTGAGAGGGGCGGCTCTCTACAAACTAGTGGGGCTAAGAGCCAAGAGACTGTGAGGAAGAAATTGGTTTTTTTTTTCTTAAGTCCTATTGTAGAATACTCAATTTGTATAGTTTTTTGATTAATTACTCAATTTATTTATTTGCAGGAAAATGAATTGGGGAGGCTATAGCTCAAGATGAGGCATTCAAGGCCACTCACACGAGGAAGAAGAAAAACTCCGGAGATCCAGATGTTTGGGTTGAGCCACGAGCCGAGTGAACCTACGTAAGCCTCTAATTTAAAGTAATAATTTTTGTCTTTTCTAAATTTATATTCTAATTTTATATTTTAATTCCGACTTAATGTCAACAATCAATAGAGGAGTTGCGTCGTACTCAGCTAACCGATAGCATGCCGCTTACCCAAGAGAAAACGGAGCAAAAGTAGGTAGACACTATTGGTGGCCCTACTAGGTTTGGGATAGCTTATGACATGCCAAATCGAGCATATCAACGCTTTCAGTCGGGGCTACAAGTCATTGGTACTTCCCAGGATGTCAAGTCAATAGATAGAGGGACAATGATTGCCATTGAGCAGAAGATAGCTGAGATAGGCATAGAGACGAGCAGATGGCTCAGAGGGACATGCAATTTGCGGGGCTTAAGGCCCAATTAGATGCATTACTTGCTTTAGGGGTATTTCCAATTCCCTAGTCTCCCGGTGATGCTACCCCTATCCTCAACCTCCCCAGTATCAACATGTGGCATGACAACAAGCATATGATCAATACCAACTTGTAGATAAGGCCACCTGTGGTGAGGATGATGACGAGGATCATGTGGTAAACACACCGTCATATGATTGAACTTTAATCTTGTAGAGTAACTTATGCCTTTTTTGGTGGCTTTGTACTAATTCTATAAGTGTTTTGTGAATATTTGGCAAGTCTGAAGTAGTTTAATGTTGTAGACTAACTTATGCCAGTTTGTGAATGTTTGTATGACTTTTTCATTCAACTTTGAAGAAGGTTCGGGTTGAATTTGATATAGTGTGGGTGTGGGTTATAGGATGTTAGAATATGATGTTTGTTGTAGTTTGATAGATTGTTGGATTTGCTGAATATAGAATTGTATATTGAATTGTTTTGAATTGACAGGTGGGCAGTTGCAAAAGCAAAGATGATTTTGCTAGTTTTTCTGTAGAAAATTATTTTCTTTTCATTTTACAGAAATTGCACAAAACCGATCTCATGAGGTCGTTTCAACTTAATTACAAAAAACTGACCTCATGAGGTTAGCGTTTTGTAGGAACAAAAAAATAAGAAACTTGTGATCCCATGAGGTCACTTTTCAGTAAAAATACAAAAAAAAAAAAAAAAAAAAAAAATTAACTTTTCCACAAATATTTGGATTTCGGTGAAAAAGCGTACCGACCTCATGAGGTTGCTTTCAAATACCGACGAAGCCTTTTGCGACCTCTGCTTGAGGTCAGTTTTAAGTCGATTTTTGCTGAAAACTGACCTTATGAGGTCGCTATTTTGAGTTGATTTTCATTGTTTTTTTAGTGATCGATTTTTCAAGTCATAACTATTAGGACTTTCAATATCGTTCAAATAAAAAAAAAAGATTTAATAACCAATTTTTTTTTTAAATTTTAAAGTCAAATTATTTAAAAGATAATTAAATTTTAATTTTTTCCAATGAAGATTTTTCTTTTAAAAGTTAAAAAGGGCGAATAATATGAAAAAATAAATAGTTATAGATATATAGATATAGATTAATATTGAACTCCTTAATATTAATTGATCTTAATTAATATTTTATTTAGAAAAATTGATAACAATTAGACAACTTAAATACAAATCATATTCATGAAATAACAAAAGAGAAGATGAAATTTTAAATTGAACTAGGAAAGAAGTAAAGATGAGATAGATGAAAAAACAGACTCATATGATGAAGGTATTAAAAATATAGTTAGTAGAATTTTTTTTGAAGAAATGTTGCAGTTAATTGATAGAAAGTCGGCGGTAACATTTTCCAAGTATAATTAAGCCGGAATAGTGAATAACTTTCTTCCTTAGTTGATTTAAATAATTTTCTAAAAAACTACTAACGTCTCCGAGAACTACTCACCTCTCCAAGAACCAGTTCCATTGCCATTGAAGTTTCTTTCTGATTCAGAACCAGTTCCTACTTTGTTAACTTGTGTTCAAACTGAAAGTGAAGGTTACAACTTTTAAGATACTGGGAAATTATGGCTCGCTGACTTGCATTACCGCCATAGAGTCCAGCGGTAAGCATATAGGTACATTCGAAGAATCGCTTACTATAGTTGTGACTGGTTCTATAGCATATATCTTATTCTATCGTTCAACACAAGTCGAAAAAATAAAATAAAATTCAGGTGGCATTTGATGATGTTACCGCCAACATAGAATTTTTTTTGTTCTTTATGAATCTCCCATTCTCGTTAGTTTGGGAGATTCAATGGAAAGGTATAGGGCATGAGGTGTCGAGACGGCTTAAGTATTATTCTCTAGTTTCGAAGATATTGGATGTGGCCAAGGGTTTCTCCCGGTCCGAGAAATGCAAAATGAGATGGAGATAACTAACTTCTGATATCTCCTTGAAGATGAGCTTATAGATATATATACGGGAGAGTACCATAACTTAGAATTTTGGAGAACAACTCAAGAGGATGCCTTTATCGTTGGAATAAAAATTCTGGAAGCAGGAATGAAGAAAATGAAGTTCGATGAGCTATCGTTAGATGCGTGTCCCATATGTCCGGAAGAGTTTTATGTGGGTTCCGTTGTTTCCGGCATAAGTAGTTGTACACACGTCTATCATGAAATCTGCATCCTCAAGTAGCTTTTACAATCTGACGTGTCTGTGCAATGACATCTAAATAAAATTAATGGCTTAAAGCCAAATTTTAATAAGAGGTCTTAAATATATATGGCAGATACATGGCAAACAATATTTTCATTGGTATTCATAATGGCAAGAGTAGATTCAATTTAATAAAAATTTTGCCATGTATTTGCAATACATTACCTTAGATTTTGTTGTATAAAACTTTAGTTATTAATATGAAGATTTGAAATAGTAAAATTCAAAATTCTAAACTATTTCAACTGTTAAAAAGTAGGCATCCCTTTTTTTTTTTTTTTTTTTTTTTATGAATTTGTTTTTCTGCACTTCAATATTTCCTAAGCAAAAATAAGATTGTATATTTTTGTACCAAAACATGCGCTGCTTTATTCATTTGTAGATGTACAAATTTATATTAGAGAGAAACAAGCAAATTAGCAATCTGATCCCTTGATTATAGTAGATTTTTTTTTTTGAATCAAGGGATGATTTTATTTGATCTAATCTCCTAAAATATTTAATAGCATACCTAATCTGATTTTATCAGATCAGTAGATCCTACAAAATTAGATATTTACAAATCAACACCATCCCCCCCCCCCTCCCCCCGGCACCCCACAAGTTGGCATGTAAATATCTGTCAAGCTTAACTTGCTTGCAAAAACTTCAAATTTTGATTTAAACAAGCCTTTTGTGAAAATAGATGCAACTTGTTGATTTGTTGGGACAAAAGGCATGCACGCACTTCCTTCTATAATCTTTTATTTTTTATTTTTTATGAACTGCCTATCCACTTCAACATGCTTTGTTCTATTATGTTGAACTGGATTGTGAACAATACTAATGGTGGCTTTGTTGTCACAGTACAACTTCATTGGTAGAGCAAATGGGTTTTCTTAGTTCTTCCATCATCTTTTTGAGTCAAATCATCTCACAGATCCCATGAGCCATAGATCGGTATTCAGCTTTGGCAATGCTACGGACTATGACATTCTGCTTTTTACTCCTCCAAGTCTCCAGATTTTCCCAGATAGATGTACAATATCCAGACATAGACCTCCTGTCAGTATTAAAACCTGCCCACTCTGCATCTGTAAAGCTCTCAATGGCCCTATGTTGATTTTTTCTGAAAAATAATCCTTTCCCTGGTGAACTTTTCTAATATCTTAGAATCCTGTAGACTGCCTCTTGGTCCTCTTCCTTCGGAGAGTGCATAAACTGACTGACTAAGCTTACGATAAAAGTCATATCACGCCGAGTGTATAACAAGTAGATCAACTTCCCTACAAGTATCTGATATTGACTTTGGTCAATTGAATTTCTTTCTTTGTTTTCGAATTTTATAGTCGGATCAATAGGTGTATCAATTGGAAGACAACCACTCATCCCCCTCTCTTTTAGAAGATCTAGCACGTACTTCCTTTGTGACACCATAATGCCTTCTTTTTTTTATATTTTATTTTTTATCTAGCTAAGTTTTATGCCAAAAAATATTTCAAATGGCCCAAATCTTTGACCTCGAACTTCGAGGATAACTAATTTTTTAAATTCTTAATTTTTGACAAGTCATCTCTTGTAAGTATAAAATCATTAACGTACACTATCCAGATAGTTGTCTTTCTCTCAAGTGAATGTCGAATGAACATGATATGATCTGCTTGCCCTTGAGTGTACCTTTGTTTTTTTCACAAACTGAGTAAACTTCTCAAATCAAGCTCTTCGAGATTGTTTGAGCCCGTAAATAGATTTCGTTAGCTTGCAAACTATAGTTTCATACCTTTCTTCTAAACCCGGAGGAGGATCAATGTAGACTTCTTCTTCGAGTTTTCTGTTCAAGAATGCACTCTTCACGTCTAGTTGTTTCAGGGGACAATCAAGGTTGGCAACACTTGTCAAAAGAAACCTGATTGAGTTCAACTTACAAATGGAGCAAATGTCTCGAGATAGTCAATCTCGTAGGTTCGAGTGAACCTTTTTGCTACCAAACCCGCCTTATACCTCTCTAGGGACCCATCTGATTTAAATTTGATGGTGAACACTCATTTGCAGCCTATTGTTTTCTTTCCACGTGGTAGTTCCACTATTTCCCAGGTTTTATATCTCTTAAAAACCTTCATCTCCTCTAGAATTTCCTCCTTTCACTCGGGAACGTTCAAAGTATCTTGTACATTTCTTGATATCTCCATTCTAGATAATTGAGAAAGAAAAGCTATATATGAAAGGGACAAGATTCTATATGACACAAAATTTGACATGGGATGGTGGGTAACTTTTACCCTTTTACGTTTGGCCATCGGAAGATCAAGGTCTAATGTAACAAGGGGTAATTGAGAAAGAATTAACTTGTACATCAGTGAAATATTGCAAAGACGGACATTTGATTTTGATAAGAGTGTTTTATCTCTTTTTCTTGGTTTCGATTTCTCTTCGAGTAAATCTATAATTTCTTTGTTTGCTCCATGTCCTTGTCATCAATTGTATCTTGAAAAGGCTCTATTGTCCCAGTTTTTTCATTTTCATTCTTCAAGTTTTGATACGTTACCTTATCTAGGTTGTTATTACCAAAAATATCATTTCCCGTGTCTATCATAAAACCTGAATAATTTTGTTTCTCACATGTGAGGTTAAGAGGATCTTTATTATCCCACAAATCTCCACCATGTTTATCCTCCTAAAGATGAGTTCCAAAAACAACTGAGATTAAAAAATTGATGCCATCCATTGTGAATATAATCTTCCTAGTATTTGGGTCATAACACTTGTATCCCTATTGACTAGTAGCATAGCCAACAAAAACACATATTTTATCACGTGGATTAAGTTTACTCCTATTGTGATCATGAACATGAACAAATACACTACACCCAAAGACTCTCAATGATAGATCAGCCATCAATCTACAAGTAGAAAAGTATGTCTTGAACATACTGAAAGAAGTTTTAAAACCCAAAACACGGGAAGGTATCCTATTAATAAGATATGTGGCAGTAAAATGAGCTTCTTCCTAAAGAAATTTTGAGACTCCACTTGTGAATATTAAGGCTCTAGTTACTTTCATAAGATGCCAATTTTTTCTCTCAGCTACTCTATTTTGTTGGGGTGTATCGGGACAAGAAATTTTGTGCACTATTTCTTTGGAAGTGATAAATTACCTGGCTGGTTATTAAAAAACTCTTTCCCATTATCACTCCGAAATATTTGAATCTTCTCATGAAATTGTGTCTCAATCATAATATAAAAGGCCTATAACATATGTTTTACTTCCCCTTTGTCTTTCAATAGGTACACCCAACTTGTTCTAGTGTGATCATCTATAAAACTCGCAAACAACTTTTTTCCATTTACAGTTGCTACCCTAGAAGGTCCCCAAACATCGCTATGGATTAACTTAAAAGGTTTTGTTGCATGGTATTTTTGGAAAGAAAAAGATGAACGTCTGTGTTTAGTCATTTCACAAAATTCACACTGGAAAGAAGATGGATTTTTATTCATAAACAATTGAGGTAACAAGAATTTCAAATAATGAAAACTAGGATGACCAAGTCTATAGTGCCATAACATGACTTTATTATCAAATAGAATAGAGTTCAAATAGGTTGAACTAAATTTTACTGAATCATCACCAGCTTAAAGAAAATAGAGACCTGCAGACCCTCTAGTATTGCAATCGTCCTCCCCAAAACCTTGTACTGAAATACACATGAAGTAGAGTCAATGATAGCAAGACAATTAAGGTTTTGAGCCAATTTTCTAATGGGCGCAAGATTGCAAGAGCAATTTTGAAACATGTAGGACATCAAAAAGTGTCAAAAGAGGGGTTAATTTGATTGTCCCTTTTCCAACAATTACTAAGAAAGAACAATCATCAACCCTAACTTTTTTATTTGCTGTAGAAGGAGTGTAAGTTGAGAAAAAAATGGGAATTCCATGTCATGTCATCACTAGCCCCTAAATCTATAATCCAAGAACTTATACCAGCCGAATTTGTACTCATAAAATAGATGGTACAATACCTGTTTGGGAAAAAGAACAAGTGGGAGTGGAAGGATCGGGGAGTAGATCTAATTGCTTCTTGGTGAATGGTGACAATTTTGGAGAAGGTTGCAACCCTGATTCTTCGCTGGTACTCTGAAAGGCTTGGCTGCCATGGTTTTCTGCCCCTTTTTCTTCTATCTAGGTGGTTTCCCATGAATTTTTCAGCGAGTCTCACGAGCGTGCCAATATTTTTTGTAAAAATCGCACCACAACTTCTTTTTCTTGTTATTTTCATTTTTTGTAGCAACTATAGAAGAGGAATCTATATTTTTTGCTTCCACACTAAAATCTATTTTTAGCATAACATTCCTCCTGGTTTCTTCTAGCCTAATCTTTGCAAAAGTTTCCCTCAAAGTGGGCAGTGGTTTTTTTTCAAGAATTCACGAATGAAGTTCATCGAATTCTTGGATCAATCCTACTGGAAATAGATATACCCTCTCATTTTGTTCCATTTTCATTGTTTTTATGTTATCCTTAGGACACTCCCATTCATCATTATAACATTGATCTAATTCTTGCAACAGGGAAACCATCTCATTATAGTAAATATTAACACCTCTCTCCTCCTGCCTAGTTTTGCTCCGTTTAATTTTTAATTAAAAAATCTTAGAAGCATTTTCTGCATCAGAATAAGTCTCTCTAACAGCCTCTCAAACATCGCTAGCAGTGGGAATAAGCAATTTTGGTTTACCTATGATAGGTTCCATAGAGTTTAGTAGCCAAGAGATTACCATCGAGTTTTCTGATCTCTGAGCATTTATTTTTAGGTCTCCTGGTTCAGGTTTTTTCGTCTCTCCAGTTAGGTGCCCAAGTTTTCCCCGACCATCAATTTCCAAACGGACAGATTGCGCCCATTCCAATTGATTTTGCCAGTCAACTTGTGAGAAGTAAGCTGAAAGACAAATGAGAGGAATCGCCACTTGGTTCATTGTTGTCTCAGTCGGAACTTTGTTAACAGAACTCTCGGCTTCCGTCCATGCCATTGGGTGACGTTGCCCAGTAAATGTTGTTTAGTCATGAGAAACACTAGGAATAAAGATGATCTGATACCATGTAAATTTTGGTACCAAAAAATGCCCTGCTTTATTCATCTGTAGATGTAAAAATATAGTAGAGAGGAACAAACTAGCAATCTGATCCCTTGATTCTAGCAGATTCTCTGAATCAAGGAATGATTTTATTTGATCTAATTTCATAAAATATTTAATAGCATATCAAATTTGATTCTACAAAATCAGATCTGATTGTAAGAAATATTTTCCCTGTCCTCCTTTCATTACTTGAATTGGTTTATATACAAAATAGGAGAATAATATTCTAACCTAAAATAGGAGATTACACAATATACAAAATATGCTAACCTAAAATAGTAGACTACAAAATCTTCTAATTAATATTTACATATTCTATCACACCCCCCGCAAATGATAAACGGGAGGCTTACGAACGCCGAGACCGAAAATCTTCAAATAAGACCTGTGGTAGTCCTCGTGAAAATATCGGCAATGCGATGCGGGAAGGAACATGAAGGACACGAACTCGTCCGCGTGCAACCTTCTCACGAACAAAGTGAATGTCCATTTCAATGTGTTTGGTGCGCTGATGTTGCACCGGATTTCCCGAAAGATAAATGGCACTCACATTGTCACAATATACCATAGTGGCCTTATGAATAGGACAATGTAATTCCAAGAGAAGATTGCGAAGCCAGCAGGACTCGGAGACAACATTAGCAACCCTATACTCCGCCTCGGCACTCGAGCGAGAGAGGGTAGGTTGGCGTTCGAAGACCACGATATCAAGTTATCCCAAGAAAAACACGGTAACCGAGACGTTGAACGACGTGTGTCGGGGCACCACTCCCAATCCATCATCAGAAGAAAGAAGATCCGTGGCTCGAGGACGGATAAAGACGCAAACCATAGTCGTGTACCCCGAATGTAACGATGATACGCTTAAGTGCGTACATACGAACTTTGTCGCGGTGCGCGCATGTACGTAAGCATACCTGTTGAACGAGATAAGAGATATCCGGCCTCGTGAAAGTAAGATCGAAGGGCACACGAGACTGCGATAAAGTGAGTCGGTCATCATAGGAGCACCCGATGTGCCGCTCACCTTCGGTTTAGTATCAACCTGAGAGTAAAAGTAGCCTTACACGAAGACATCCCGGCTGTATCAATGATTTCCTTAGCATACTTGGGTATCATGCGAAAAAACATCCCATCCTTATGTCGAGGACATGAATGCCAAGGAAATAATTCAAAGGACCCGGATCCTTCAGCAAATTCCGAGGCAAAGAAGAGCCATAATGGAGCATCGAGAGAATCTGTAGAAGAAGAAGAATAATATCATCAACATAAAGTAGCATGTATGCCATCTCGGACCCCTTTTTGTAGATGAACAAAGAATTGTCGTATCCGTTTGAAAAAACCAAGAGAAGAGACATAATCAAAAACTCTTGTACCATGCTTTCTCGGGGCTCGCTAAGCCCATATAAGGACTTACGGAGTAAACATACATAATCCGGATGAGTAGGATCTGCGAAACCCGAGAGGTTGATGCATATACACCGTTTTCCTGGAGCTCACCGTGTAAGAAAGCATTCTTGACATCTAGCCGATGAATAGGCCACCTCTTTGATAGGGGAAAGACCGAGAACCGTACGGATCGTAGCCGGCTCGACCACCGGACCGAAGGTCTCACCACAATCAATGCCAGCTCGTTGGAGTCTTACCATCACCTACAAGACCGGCTTTATGCCTCTCAAAGTCACCATTAGATTTTTCTTTATGAGTGAAAATCCACATAGAACGAATAACATTCACATTAGGTGGACGGGGCACCAACTCCCACGTCTTATTTTTAATAAGAGCATCAAATTCATAATTCATAGCCATTTTTCAATTCGGGTCGCGAAGGGCGGTCAGAGGGTTACGAGGAAGAGGGGATTTCGTAACCATGGTATTTAAGTTAAAGAGGCGTTTTACTTAAAAATACCATGCGTCGACTCCGGATCACCATTCGGGACGGATTGGGGAAAGAAAGGGCGGGGTGATGGTGGGAGGGGACTGCCAGCGGAGGGGATAGGGGCAGTGGGCTGGGTGCCGGTGGGAGTGGGTAGGGGCGCCGGGTCACAGTGGGAGAGGGGGTAGAAGAAGACAAGTGATGCAACCACAATGGGGAAATGCCATCGTCCAAAAACTCATAAGTAATAGAAGTGGGAGAATGTAATTTGGAAAAGGGGAAGACATTCTCATCAAAAATCACGTGACGAAAAATAATGATTTTATGGGACGATAAATCATAACACTTATACCCTATGATTCGTGTAGGATACCCCAAAAAGATACACGGTGTAGGCGGCTTTGCAATTTGTGGATAGTTGGAGAAGGAAAGGGGATAGCATAAACACCCAAAAACCCGAAGATGAGAGTAAGATGGCTTTCGTTGGTAGAGCACTTGAAGAGGAGAAACGTGACCTAATAATTTACTTGGTAAAATATTAAGAAGATATGTTGCCATTTGTAAGGCGTGATGCCAGAACGAAGGAGGGAGAAATGTGCAAGAAGAAGAGTCCGAGTGATATTATTGATAGAACGGATTTTTCTTTTGGCTTTCCATTTGTGAAGACGTATGTGGACAAGAAAGACGAAATGACATCCCATTAGGCTCACAAAATTTCCCGAATTGATCATTATCATATTCCCTCCCATTATCACATTGATATTTTTAATATGACGTTCAAATTGAGTGTGAATGTGGGTTTTCAAAGCTAAGAATTTGGATAAACATCGGATTTCTTAGCCAACGGAAAAGTCCATAAAAATTTCAAAAATCATCCATAAACGAACATAATATCGATGACCCAATGAACTTAACACGGAGAGGTCCACAAATCACTATGAATAATATCAAATGGCATCAAAGTTTCGGAAATAGAAGAATCAAACGGCAACTTAATGTGTTTACCAAGAACACAAGAACGACAAATACTAGAAAGACTAGATTTATTACATTCAATGCTTTTACGAACCCTAAGACAATCTAAGATAGAATTTCCGGATGACCCAAGCGAGCATGCCAAAAGAAGACAACGCCGCAAAGGTACGACGGAGCGGTGGTTGGATATTTGATGGTGGTAACCGGATAAAGATCTCCCCGACTATCACACCGCATTAGTGGCATCCCCGTGCCGAAAATCCTTCACGTAAAAACCCATATGGATCAAAATCAACGGACACGGAAATTATCGGTAGTAAACTTCCGGACTGAGATTAAATTTTTAATGAGTTTAGGAGCATGTAAGACATTTCGTAAGGATAAGGGGTTTGGGGAGGCAAACTAGTGTGACCACAACCATGAATTGGAATCGAATGACCATTTCCCACAACAATACCATTATTTCGATCGCTCAAATTAAAATAAGACGAGAGATTACCGTCCGAGGATGTCATATGAGAAGTGGCTCCGTGTCCATGTACCAATTTTGGTCGGGCGGGTTCAAGGTCATGGTGTGCATTGCGGACTCAATGTCGGTTGGAACATACGACCCGGGAGAAGCCACCGCCGCCATGTAGAGCTGCTGAGCTGGAGGAGGGCCCAAAATACCCTGCTGCCATGGCGGGACTGGCGGCGGACGAGCCCAAGAGGCTGTCGGGTACGGGCAGGGAGGAGGAGCTGCCCAACGGGGTCAGGGACCCACCGCCGTGGCCAACCGCCGTCGACCGCCACCGCCGGTAGTCCACTCGGCCGCCGACCGCCGGCTGCCGGCAGAATTACCGCGGCCACACGGTGATTTTGTCGCCGCCGCTCGAGTCCCGCCGAGCCCCCCTTACGGCCGCCCAAAATTTTGGCCGCGGGAATTTTTTGATTTCCCTCGGCGTGAGCTTGAGTTATCCCAGGGAAGTGGCACGTTGTCGACCGAGGCCACCATAGCCGAGCCAGACCCGTGAGACACCATAGCCGCAAGTTCACGTTCTTCCAAAACAAGAGAAGACCGAGCCTCAGTGAATGGTGGGAGCGGCTTTGCATGGCGAATTTGTGTCCCAACCCCTTTGTATGCATCAGTGAGACCCGAGACCCGCCTGAAGGACAAGGCGGCTATTCGTCACGGAGCCCCAACGTTTTCGGTTGATCGGCAAGGCTGCGAGACGTTGACAATAGGCGGAGGCATTGGAAAAATCCTCCATACGAGTCGTCGTGAATTCTTGTTCAAGAGTCACCGCACGAGAAGTTTGATGATCTTGGAAGATATCACGTAAGCCGTCCCAAGCCTCCATGGCAGTAGCATCCGGTTCGAGGATAGTGTTTAACAGATCATTCGAAATCGTCGAATAAATCCATTGAATCACGGTGGCATCAATGGTGGTCCATAATTCAATTTCCTCATCGTTTTGGGAGCCGCTTCTCCTTACCCTTAGGTGGAGGAATGATGTGATGAAGGACCTTGTGAGAACGAGCATGAATTTTGAAAAGCTCGGCCCATGTACCATATTGTGAGTTTTCCATCTCAAGAGTAACGAGATGTGATTCTTGATATTGGAGACCGCGATGGCCGGTGGAACGTGGGCTTAGCCGGGGTGGTTGGTGCGTCGGCCATGGGAAAAGAAAGGAAGGGGCGACGGCTTAGGGAGGAAAACAAAAAATAGGGATTTAGGGCGTAGCGGAAGGAGGAAGAAGAAAGAAACCCTATTTTGATACCATGTAAGAAATATTTTCCCTGTCCTCCTTTCATTACTTGAATTGGTTTATATATAAAATAGGAGAATAATATTCTAACCTAAAATAGGAGATTACACAATATACAAAATATGCTAACCTAAAATAGTAAACTACAAAATCTTCTAATTAATAGTTACATATTCTATCACTGATCATAACCAGATACTCACAATTCAACAAAGATCATAAATCCACTATCAAAATTTTGAAGGCCTACAGCATAGGCTTTATTAGCATTACTCTTGAGCCACCCCTGTGTCCATCTTGTCGAACTAGAGTGGAGTAGGGTAGCTTTGGAAAATATGAGAATCCCCTGGAGTTACAATCTTTTGGTCTTAGCACGTGTTGCTCATTTTGTTTTACTAGTGTTGTTCTTTAAATGTTGTGTATTAAGTGCACATGATGACAATATGATTCTTACTTAAATCTATCTGCCCTAAAATGTCTATTTTAAAAGTTGTATACGTTTCTTTTAAGTGGTCAATGCTCCATGATACTGCAGTTGAGACTAGATGATTTTCGCAAGATTGTGTTCAGATATAATCATATCTATCTATCTATATTATATTAAAAGCATGAACTTCCTAAATTAAAAATTAAATTATTAAAATACCCTTAAAATAATATCTAAATGATCAATCTAATTTAATTTATTGTGTCTTTTCTAAAAGGTTGTGTCCTTTTGAATTGACTCCTTAAATTTGATTTCAACCGTTGGCTTTAAGAAAAGCCTCATTTACCAGCATCATCTTTCTGCCAACTTTTCTCATACTATAACCCAAGCAAACAATTCATACGAGATACATATTCAATAATAGTCGCAATATTCAAGTTAACTATAACATTTGGTTATTTAGTCATACATAGAATGAAGATTCATCTATTTTAATGGGCATTGGGAAGATTGTGGGAAAAAAAATCCACAAGCAAACATATGCAGTCCAAAGACAAGCGGAAAGAGATTAGCGGTGGTTAACTTGAAAATTGTCAATAACAACAACATGCCCAATATATTATATATCAATAATAATATTTAATAGCTATGTGCTTTTTCCATAAGATTTGTATCCATTTAACCAATTTTTCTTCATGAATTGGACACAATCGTTGGCTTAAAAGAAAAGTCATGTCTATTTAAAAACGCTTATATATACTACAGCCTGATGTTGCGCGTTCCTACCAGAACAAGTGCTTTCTACTAAGTATCGAGTGTTTGATTTTTGTCGAAGACAAGTCTTTTGCTTAATTTTTCAAGTTCCATTGTTCTTTTCTATGCATTTTTCCATCCACTATTTTAAGACTTCTCTCATCCCTTTCCCAACCTTAACCTTTGTTTTTATTTGTTCATTAATCTTCTCATTCTATTCATTTACGCTGCCCAACAGTCCATCCATTATAGTGTTTAGAATAAGATTGGACGAATTGACTTGAATTGTTCATAGTTCTTAGTTGATTTAAATAGTCACTGTATATATTTTTTCTTTTTGTTTTGATTATGACTCCACAGTTGTGATGGCTTGCTAATTTTTCTCTGGATATTTGTAATAAACTTTCTTAAAATTTTTGTAATGAAATATATAAAATCGATTAAGCCCCAACAAAATGAAGATATTATACAAGTAAAATTCATTATAAAAAAATATATCGAAATTGAGACTCTTTTCAACAACAAATTAAATAGATAGCCATGTTGTTTTTTATCAAAAATTAATTGGCCATTTTACCTTTTTCCTTCTGATTTTTAAATAAAAATGAATTGAGACAAAAATTTAAGATAAACTAATTTCAGTTAGTTGATCGATTTGGCTATTTATAAATAAAATATTTAGTATATCTAACCAAATTAATACACAATGGATTGAACCGAACCAATATACATTATCGGTCTCTATGACTAATGATAAGTAACACTTAAGAAGTTAAGATAATAGTGTACGCGCAAACTTCAATTGTAACGGATTAAAGGAACATACACTAAGAATATTGTCAAACTAAACTTTGATTGTTCATCTTCGTAGGTCAGATATGTTTTATTACATGTTCGCACCTCATAATTCCAAAATAAGTAAAAATTTCACATGTATCTAACTAAACTGTGAGTGTTCATTCGTAGGTTTAGATAACGATATATAATCATCTTGATCTCGACACACAAGTCACTATCTGCCAATCCATTGATCAATTACAGAAACATGTATTTTATTCTTTTTAATATAATTATTTATAAATTCATAACTTTAATTTAATAATATTGATATTTTTTTGTAAAAACATGTACTATATGACTCAGCATACACGTGCAACGCACGTGACGAGAAACTAGTTATACTAAAAGTGGGAACATTTTACGTCCAAAGTTGATTTATGGATTTGCCCATTAACAGTTGAGTGACAGTTTTGCCCTTGTAATCGAACACTATTCCAGTAACATTTATGTATAAAAATGTAAATATGCACTCTACTAAAAATAAAAAAATAAATTAGAAAAATTTAAATGCAGGACCCCTTGGCAATTATCAGCTTGAGCGTTTATTCTTCTGCACTCAAATTGAATTGTAACCTTTAAAAGTCTAATGAATATAGCATTTATAATTGAAGAAACCGTTACTCATCATGCTATTGGATTACCTTATCTGCCAAAAAATACTAGCAGACGTACTATTAAATCATAAATGAATTATTTTATCCGTGGAAAAAATCATGTTATCTATACTAATCTAAATCTAAACTACTCTATTACGTATATAATTAAGTGGGAAACCCCAAACTAAAACATTGAAAAATCAAAATTATCCTAATGACCATATATACTAACTTCAAAATAAATAAATTATTAACTAGGCAATGGTGGGAGGTGTCTGTTAGCTAATTGGCAAATTTTATTCATACACAACTACAAAAAAGTTATCCAATCGTGAATATTTGTATAATTGGAAGGTGTAATATTGTTTACATCCATGGCTGGATTATTTGCATCACATTTGAAAAAGCTATTCAGGCTTATACTATTTACATATTGAAAACAGTGGTGTGTTTCTGTCCCACATCTTGCCTTCTTTGTAGCATTCTTCTTAGCAGAATTTGGCAGAAAACACCTGTACAGTTGCAAAGTAATGGTCAATTGTTAGTGCTTATGTCTCAATGGAAAAAGAGACGAAAGACAACATACAGTTCAAGCGCTAACTATGATCAAACCCATAATATTAAAATTAGAGAACTCAGACAGAACAAAATCACAACCAAAACAGAGGGAAACAACAAATCAAATGTTTCATAGGTATCGAACTTACCAAACCAACAGGAAGCTGCAACAAAACCTTTAAGCGATATGCAACATAATACACGTGTCACAAAAAGCTACAACATCATTGAGTCTATCTAGGTAGAACTTTAGTTTTCTAAAAAGTCAATCTAGTTATGCAGGAGACTGTCAGCATGTTACTTGAAGGCCCTTCTATGGCTAGCTAGCACTTAAAAGTAAAAAGCTAATCAAGAAAAATACTTCACATATCTTGTGAAATGTTGTCCGTTCTTTGAGACTCGCAAATCCATAGAGACGAAATAAAATCTTTACGTAAATATATGACGTTGCTGTCACCTAAAAAGAATATATCATCAACCAGAACAAGCGCACGTCATCTGAAGAATTGTGTTTTTTTTATTTTTTATGATAAGGTGTCTGAAGAATTGAGTTAATGAACTCATCAGCTAATCAGCCAATAAACAGAACTCATCGTCAGCAGTTATGAGTCTACTATGGAAACACACCAGATTCACTGAGAAATGTCACAATGAATCATGTTTTCCTGATATTTTAAAAGTTCAACATCACCAAGAATATCAATTACAACTCAATGCCACTATTTTTTTTAGACAGTTAAAATACACAAGATTCAGGCACTTCATTTCATTTCATCAACAATTACATACGAATCCGACCACACTACAAGAAAATATAGATATCGCAACAAAAAGTTTTATATTTGGCAACAACTTAGTTTTATTGTTGGCAAATGATTTTTTTGTTGCCAAAGAATTTAATTTTGTTGCCATAGTATTGATTATTGTTGCAAAAAGTACTTTTGGCAACCAAAAAAAAAAGTTGTTGCACGTTGTTGCAATAACAGCAGTTGGAAAAAGTTCATGCAACAAAATATTTTTTTTTCGTTACCAAAAGTACTTTTTGCAACCATAATCAATCTATGGCAACAAAAAAATTTTTGTTGCCACATATATTTTTTCTTCTAGTGCCATCAGTAGAGCAAAATCAATCACACAAAAAACCATATTGAGGTTTCAGTTGTATTAGATTGCATAAACAGATTTGAAAGACTCGAGGGTAAATAAACTTCGTGACATATTTACCAGCAAACAAATTTTAAAGTCAGTCATGTTTGCATGAAGAACCTAGAACTAACCTGATATCGCATCAAAAGTGATTTTAACTATTTCCCAAAAACATGCAGCAAAAGTGACGCTACCACATCGAGAGCAGCAACGAAGGGGTACTATACTGTGAGATTCAACAAGTAGTAGCAAAAGTAGCTTCAAGCGCATTCAAAAACAGCAGCAAAATTGGCGCCAATCCTATTCCAAAACAGTAGATGATCTTTCACTGGCGACGAAACCGAGAAATAATAGTCGGTTAGATATTGTGTAATATATCAATGTGGCAACAAAACTTGTTTGTACGTGTGGCCATCAAAGGAAAATTGATGATCCAACTTGTAGATGCTAAACATATGCTATTTTGTTTGTGGATGCTAAACGTATGCTATTTTGTTCAACTATTCAGCTATAAAGGAATTTTCTCATGATAATATTGGAAGCACATATATAACTACAGCTTTCTGAAATCTATCCTTGAGTGCGAACATGGTACAAGTTGACCCAATAGATATCATTGGAAAATGAAAATATTTACTAAAGTTAGGGTACATATTGAAGTTGTAACTTATCCTAAAGATTTTTAACCTTTCCCTCTCCAAGAATATCTCAAGAAATTTTCCTTCTGGTTCATTTGACGACAGATAGAGTTTAAAGATGTTCCTTCTAAAATGAAACAAAAACTCTACACTCTCCTTGACTTGTACGCAGAAATACTACTCTCTGGATTGTAGAAAGTTACATTAGAAAAAGTGGAAATCACAAACAGGTTGTTAGTAGTCCTAAGATCACAAGTACAGTAAGAAAAGAAATGAACTACTAAGAAGGAAATAAAGAAAATAAAGGAACATTTCAGTGAGAGCAAGCTATTAATTTTACGTCCAACATTCAGCTACTTGTGTGCTTTGCTGGCTATTCAATTTTGAATGGAGATACTTTCTCGGAAAACCAAATTAAATGAAGATGAAGAAGAGGTGGAAAATAAATGAACGATCATGTAGTAAGAAGTTAAACTACCTTTCAGCTTTTCTCAGAGAGGGAATTTTCATTTCCGTGCTATGTTTCTGGTAGGAACTATTGCCTCTGAATATGGCTTGATGTCTTCCCTCCTCTATGCCAATATGTTCAATTTTGCGTTTGCTACTTTCCGCACTGTCCATGATCGTAGATGGCAACAGTGGGCTGTTTAATTTCTCTTTCTTTGTCCATGAGTGACAAAATAAAAAACTTCCCTTGAAGCCTATCTTGATTTTTTGTCCATAACCTCTTCATTTGGATGTCAAATATCTTACTCATCAGTTTGTTTGCAAGTTCACGAGGGGCAACAATTGCTTCTAGAAGAATGAAATTGCTAGTTATGGATCAAAACTAAACACAATATCCAAGTTGGTAGATAGTATGTTCAATTTAATAACTTAGCTTATAATCTTTCGCATATGAAAAAGAAGGATAATATCTGATAAAAAATTGATAGCGTACTTAATAAAAAAATGTAAGGTGTCAACGAATTCCAAAAAGTGGTCGACATCAGTTCAAGGATGATTTGTTGGATAAGGACTGGGAATTAGGATGTATCAAGATTCTCTAGTTAAAAAAAAAAAAAAAAATACACGTCATCTTATATTTCATTGAACTACATAATTATCCCAAAACACCACATATTGATTTTAAACCAAACTCACACATTTTTACTTTTTTTGATGTCTAAGCGCCCTAACTTTTAAAACTGATCAACACATATCAACACCTAATGGTAAACATAAAAATCAAAAGCTATGTTTATTCACTAATCAAATTCTCTATGTAAAAGAATTTATCTTCCCCACCTTTATGGTATTATCTCATATTATGTTGGTTGGAAAAAGTTGGCTATTTCAAGAAAGCATCCTTTCATAAACTAAATTCTAATGATATAATGTGTTAAAAATAAATATGATAAAATAAGGACACGAGACGTGGATACTGCTACGATAATCCCATTTCTTTCTCTGTGACCTTATCTCCCTAAGTCTATTGGATGTCACGAAAGGTCAAAAGAAGAATATAAACCATATAAATAAAATTTAGTTGCGGTAAATACTTACTTTTACTGGTATATGATAACTAAATCATATAATATATTCTCAAAACAGTTGTTCATTACCTGTAATATAAATAACAGAAGAAGTCTCTATCAAATGTTGAACTAAAAAGCATGTATTTTAGCTATGAACTTAAGCACTTAACCCCAAAGGTAGCACAGATTAAAGGTGATAATTTGAACCCATATTTAAAAAATTAGCCCATTTTACCCACATATTAGTGAGTTGGGTCACTCATATTTCAGGTCGATAAATATGAATTTTAAGCTTCTTTTTAACTCATAAAAACATGGGCAAATATAGGTAAAATATGGGTATCCATATAAGAACACACTAGACCCAATAACAACTCATTTTGAAAATGAGAAATTTCTTTCTTACTTTCCACCCCAATCCTTACCCCACCACCCACCCCGCCATGCCCCCCCACCCCACACTTTTTTTTATTTTATATATTTTATAAAAAATTTATAAAAAAAGAGAATTTTTTTTTTACCTCCTACTTCGATCCCTACCCCCAACACCCACCATACCCTCCCCAAAAAATTCAATTTCATATATTTTATCTTTATAAAATTTTATAAAAAATGAAAAAAATTCTTACCCCACGCCACCCCCCACCCTACCCCGCTCCCCCCAAAAATTAATTTTAAATATTTTACTTTTATAAAATTTTATAAAAAATAGAAAAAAAAATTCTCTGCCCCAACCCCCCCCCCCCACCCCCCTCTAGATTTCAATTTTCCTATATATTACTTCTATAAAAAATTTATAAATAGTAAAAAAGAATTTCTGATCCTCCAACCCACCCCATCCCCTACCTCCAGCCCCCTCCCCCGCCCCAAAAAAAATCAATTTCATATATTTTACTTTTATAAAAAATGAAAAAAAAAAATTCTTACCCCACCCCACCCCCTCCACGACCCCCACTCCTCACCCCTAAAATTTATATTAAAAAATTATAAATATACACTTGAAATAATATTACACTTATATAATATGAATTAACCCACAACCAACCCAACCCCCAACTCATATTTACCCACATAAAATATGAGCGGTTTAAATCCCAACCCATTTTTGTTCAAATCATTTTCAACCAAATCAAATCCAACCAAACCCACCCATTTACCACCCGTAGCACAAACATATCATCAAACACTAAAGGTGCATAATTCACTTCAGAATTCCCGCAAATAAACACGAAAAAGACTAATTTAGGTGGAAGAAAACATTTTGTAAATTAAAGGTATGGCAAATCATGAGACCAACCTCATATTTCTCGCACAGAGTTTAATTCTTCACTAATTGGTTGGTGCTTAATTTATGTACTATTTATGCAATCTAGATCAAAGAATCAAACCAGATTGGAAGAATCACGAAATTGAAAAGAAAAAAAAATATGAACAGAACCCCAAAAAGCACCCTAAAAAAAGATGAAGAGAAAAGAGAAGATCCGGCAAAAGAGAAGGGAAGAAGATGAAGGGAATAACTCCAAGTTTTAGAATTTGGACAAGAACACAAACAGAGAGAAACTTGTAGATTCTGAAACACAGATAAATACAGACGCTATGTTTTGGAGCAAGCTGGAAACCCAAATTAATACGTGTCGGTTCACTCTTAGGGGTCGTTTGGTGCATGGTATAAGCTGAGATATCCCAAAGATTAATTTTTTGTACCATGTTTGGTAGAAGGTATAAATTTATCCTGGGATAAATTTATACCTTGTACCAAACAAGGTATAAAATGCATCCCTTCTTATCCCACTTATACTGGGATTATCTTATACCATCTTTTAGATGGTATAAAATAATCCAAATAGATGAGATAAATTAATTCCGGAATCATAATCCCGGGATAATTTTAACTACCTACCAAACGACCCCTTATGGTAAGAGACCACGTAGTAAATGAACACTCAAATTACTGAAATGCCCTTGATTTTTAAATTTTTTGACATGAAGCAGCCATGTTGAAACAAGGCTCTTCTATAATATAATATTTCTACTATATAGAAGAGTGAGTTTTACTCACTCTTCGTCGTCCGTCGTGGGCCCCTCCCCATAAATAAAAAATTTTGGCCCCCCACCCCCATAAACACCCCCATAAATTAAAAAAAAATCCCCCCCCCCAAATATTAAATAGGCCCATAAAAATAAAAAATAAAAATTTTCCCCCCCCAAAAAATAAACCCATCACATCCAAACTCACTTTAAAAAAAAAATTAGACCCCATATTAACAAAATCAAACAATATTAAAAAAAAATGAATCCCGTATTAAAAAAAATAAACAATGTTAAAAAAAAAAAAAATTGGCCTCATATTAAACACCATGCGTATCAAGAGAAACACTAATATAATAAAGTTTTAAATACGAAAGACAAACCATATCATATATTAATCGTCTTTGAACATAGTATCCCATATTTACAAAATCAAGCAATATATATATATATATATAAAAAGAGTTAATCTCATATTAAAAAATAAACAACGTCAAAAAAAAAAAGTTCAGACTTTGTATTCTTAAGAAACACTAATATAATAAAGTTTTAGATACGAAAGACAATAAAATGAGTTAAACGAAAATATATTACTAAAAATTTAAAAATAGAAGTTCTTCATGCCCCATATTAAACACCAACCAAAAGATTAAAAAAAAAAAAAAAAAGTGGAACCCACCACATCCAAACTTTCTAAAAAAATGTGGCCCCATATATATTAAACAACAACTAATATTAAAAAAAAAAATGAATCCCATATTGAAAAACAAACAATGTTAAAAAAAAGTGCTTAGAAAATCAAACAATTAAATCAATAATGATGGATTCATTACCACATGCGTATCAACCCATTAGTGGAAGCACATGAAATTATTGTACAAAGAACATACTTAAAATACTTATATATTAAAATAAGATAGAATTTAATTACTTTTTCATTTTTCCTTACTCTAATAAATGTGAAAAGAGATTAATGCCATAAAAGAAAAAATAATATTAAATAGAGATCAAATAATTAATAAGGTAAATTAGTGAAATTCTAATTCTAATTGACGTTTCCTTAAAAAACATGTAAAAAACAACATGACAAGTAAAATGAGTTAAACAAAAAATATTTACTAAAAAATAAAAAATAGAAATTCTTCATTTAAATAGAAAATCAAATTTCTACTTCGTTTCATCTTAAACATATAAAATTAATATGTATTACTTTACTATTACTACTATATAGAAGAGCCAGTTTATAGAGGCAACATCGCCATCCGTATTCGGTCCTATTTTTTTACTTAAGAGTAAAAAATCCTTTATATTACCAACTCTTCTAAAAAGTAGATAGAAATGCTTTATTATATTTATTATGTTTACTAAAATAAATATACTTAAAATATATATATTTAAAAAATAACATACAATTTAATTACTTTTTTATTTTTATTCTTACTCAAATAAATGTGAAAAGAGATTAATATCAAATGAAGATCAAATAATGAATAAGATAAATTAGTCAAATTATAATTCTAATTCGCGTTTCCTTAAAAAACCATGCAAAAGACAACATAACAAGTAAAATGAGTTAAACCGAGAATATTTACAAAAAATTAAAAAATAGCATTTCTTCGTTTAAATAAAAAATTAATTTCTACTTTGTTTCGTTTCAAACATGTAAAATTAATTTAATAATTTGAATTAGAATTATCCAAATCAAAATTTGATAAAAATAATAAGTATTTTACACTTTTAAATTAATCGAATTAAAATTGAAAGTATCAACCGATGCTTAAATATTGCTATTATTTTATCTCAAAGAGAAGAAAATAGTTTTCTTTTAAACAAATCTTCTCTTTTAAAAGTATTAATAAATTTTCGTAGCAAACACGAATAAAATAAAGTCTTACATACGGAGCACAAACTACAATATTATATTATTATCGTATTTTGAACATATATATATATATATATATATATATATATATATATATATATATATATATATATATATATATATATATATATATATATATATATATATAACTACAACTACATAGATACACTATAATCCGAAATGTTGGGCCTGTCACGTATAAAGACGGCATAGCCATCTAGTAGTAAAATAATTCATGACCTTCAAGCTTAAATTATTTCCTTAATAGTAATGTAGGAAAACGTGAAAAGAAGGACATTGCCTAATAAACAACCCTATTAATCACAATTGAATTTCTTACATTAATTCTTGCAATTATCACTATGCTTTTAAAATATACCCTTTAACTTGATTACACAGTACCGTTCAAATAGTGTTAGAGTAAATGAAGAGACATTGATCATTCATGTAAATTAATGAGAAGAAATTAGGAAGAGAAAAAGACGTAGTGCAATATTTAAGGAAAGTTGATTGCCCAAGGTGCTGCACAATTTATACAGCAGCAGTCTGATCGTCAATGCTACTAGGTTCATAAGATTAGCTTTTTGTTGGTTAAGCGTAAGATAAGAAATTGATGTTTCCTTGTGTCTTTATTCTTCCATGTCAAATTAGTACGTATAGGCTAAACTGAGATCCATGGAGTTGGATTCAAGAGTTCGGATTTTGTTTGATGAGGTGTCAATTTTTTACGTGAATTTACATAGCTTTTGTAGTTTTTATTTGCTTTCAGGCTTAGTTTTTTATATATTGTTGGTTTATCTTTTTTTCACCCAATATATAGCACATGATACTATTGCACACTTCACCAGGATTGTTTTGAAATTCAGAGAATCGAAAGCTCCAATACTATTTTTCTTTCTGATGGTTACGGACCTTATGGTGAACAGGTGAAAAAAAGATGGACAATACTTATGTTACCTTTCTTTTTAGATATTGAAAAATGACATATAATCTTATAATTAATGTTTTAACAAACTTTCATGTCTTTAAATTGTATCATTTTGTTTTCTCATACAACTTCGACCTGTTATCTTCATCTTTTAATATTTGTCTTCGGTATCTAGCAGTCTGTTTGTTCTAATCGTCCATTTCTGTGATTTTTTAGGAATATAATAAGCTTGAATTATGAATATAGCTTCACAAGAGAAGTCGATTATGATACTTGGCAAGGCTAGAATCTGCCTATGCAATTGGGATTCATTAATCCACTGCTTTTAGCTTTTATATTTGGAGCCAAGTTTTTAATATATGTTTATCTGTACTACTATGGGAAGCCTTGAACTTAAAAAAAAAAATGCAAAATTAAAATAACACCCCAAGCGTGAAAGTCTTTCTCACCAAAAGCAACAAATATATACTGCTAATTAGGGGTGTACATGGACCGGGTTGGTTCGGTTTTTTTAAAGACCAAACTAAACCAATTGCATCGAGTTTTTAAATTTATACACCAAACCAAACCAACAAAAGTCGGGTTTTTCAACCTCGGGTTTTCTCGGTTTTTTCGGGTTGCTCGGGTTTTTCGGGTTTTTTCCGGTAAAGTCTTCATCCAAAACATATAACTTGTACTTCAAATATTTCTTTAGTCCTAGTAAGATACGACTATCTAATTAAGATATTTATTAAGAAAATAACACAAAACGTGATGAGAGATGACATTGTACTAAAATATTCAAATAAAAAAATTAATGAAATTGCATAAAATAAAATTGTCATAATCTAAAAGTACTAAGTCATGCTACAATAAATACAACTAATTTATAAGGCATGTAGAAAATGATGATAATCTTAGGGGTCGTTTGGTTCAAAAACAAATTACGCTGGGATAAGTTATGCTGGGATTAATTACATTGTGATAAGTTATGCTGGGATTAGTTATTTGTAACACCCCGTACCTTTAATGAAAGTTTTGACCACGATCCTAGACTTAGAAAATCAGACAAAGAATGTGGGAATTGAAATTTTTCTGTTCAGCTGTGATATGGTGGTTTACGCCATGAACAAAGGTTTATTCCAATTTACGCCCATGAACGATTTTCGTAAACCGAAACCAAGAATTTCGAACATTCTCCGGAATTTGACATTTTGAGGTCATATGGTTAAATACGGACCGTATTTCACTTTACGGCCCGTATTTCAAAACGTGTTTGGAATTTGAGAAAACTTCCTTGATGAAAGTTGTAGAGCATTGAAATACCTTTCCAACGGTATCTTACGGGGTCAAACGGACATCTGTGCAAAAAGTTATGACCATTTCTTTGAAGAGACGAAAGCAAAATCCGTATCGCAAAATACGGCCCGTATAGCAAGCTTTACGACCCGTAAATCGAGAATACGGCCAGCATTCGCTTCCGACGTAAACTGCATTTCAAGAACACTATATATTCATCCATATCGAGCTCAACTCATTATTTTTCACTCCTCAAACCCTAGAACGACCTTCCTACTCTCCTCCAACACCAAGAACATCAAGGTAAGTCCATTCTAATTATTCCAACTCCATTTTAACATATATCCTTGTAATCTAAATAAGAAATCATCATTCCAATCTAGGGTTTTCAAGAAAACCCATCTCAAGATTCAAGAATCAAGATTTAGGAAATCTCATTCAAAACTCAAGTCTACTAATTCAAGTTTTGGAGCAATTAAGGTATGTAGAACTTCCATCCACATGTGGGAATCTCTATGTTCTTCCCCATGCTTCGTTTCCTTGATATTCATGAAGTTCAAATCTTAGGGCATTAAACCCAACATATTGGTAGCCCGTATTTATGTACATGAATTTTGTATCTATATTCGTTGTTGTATTCCTAATAATCTTCCATTACTTGTTATTAGGAACCCTAGCTTAATCCATGAATCATGAATTTTCCCTCATGTGTTCTCAGCGATGTTCATATGAAACTTTATGATTTTATTTTGCTACAAGTTATTTCGTGAAATCATGATTTTTAAGACAAGTAAAGTTAATTCACAAAGCCCCTTTTTTGCCCTTATTTTTTTCTGCGGGGTTTTTTAATCCCGGAAGGCTCAAAACCCGAAACTACGTTCCCAACGGGAAAAGGATCGTCCCCCCGGGAAGACGTTCCCAATTTTCCCCTGAGGGTTTTTGGATCCCATGCATTTCTGTCTCCCCGGGAAAGGGACGAGACCACGATCGGGCGAGATCGACTCCCGTTTTTCCCCGTGGGGTTCGCCCCAAATTATTACCATTATTTCCTTTTCGACCTGTTTTGTGGGGTTTCAACCTTTTTTTATATACCGTCCGTTCGGGGCCGGGGTTTGTTTGTTTTTCATGTTTTTAACCCGGGTTTTTTCATCCCTTTAAAATCCAAAAATTCAAGTCCGACTCCCCTTTTTTGCCTTGGGGCGTTTCACGACGGTTCCCCAGGACAACGCCCCGCCGAGACAATCCTACGCTTGGGGAGCCCCCTTTTTGGGGGTTTTGTTAGTTGTTTTTATGTCTGAGCAAGGGGGCGGCCTTTCCCAAAAAATATTTTTTTGTTCGACCGGAGAGGCCATGAAAGTCGTAATCAGTCGAATTCGGTGTCCCAAAATTTTGTCTTCGTTTTTTTAAGTTTAAAAAAGTATTTTTTTTATTGACCCCGTTTTATAAAACATTAAAGACACGATATTGCTTAGTTTGTATCATAAGATTCCCGGACCTTCGCTCGGCCCGTGCCGGGCCCGGAAAGGGCCCTCTTGCCCTTTCGGGCGGGCAAAAATTGGGTGTTGGGAACGTCTCCTTTGGGGAACAAAAGGAGATCACGGGGCGATACGGGCCCTGACGATTCGGTTGGTTTGTTACAAATAAGTATGTCATTTTTTGGAGGGCCCCCGTTGGGTCCCATGCATACAATTGGGGCCCCCGTCCGCCCCTGGGACACACGGTTTCTAAAACCAAAGGGGGAAATTATATGTTTTTAATAGGACAAATTTTTAAAAAACCCCCAATTCGTATATATACCCCTCCCCCTTTCTTTTTCTTTTTCCGTTGTTTGAGTCTTTTATTTTATAGTAATTTTTAAAGGATTTTTTGAATATCTCTTCCATTTTTCCTTATCTCTTAAAAAAAACCAAAAAAAATCTCCATGGGCTTTACCGCATCAATATTCGTTTTAAACTTTTCTAAAAAGGGAAAAGATCAATCAATTAATTTGGCTTAGCATTCTTTAAATCAATACCGTGATTATTTACAATATCATCTAGTCAATCAAGTATTGATTTAGCATTCTAAATAAGATCAATCTCTTTTTGTAGAAAATTGTCCATATCTGTTGAGATTTAGATCATGTCCTAACAATGTGTGAAGAATCCCCCCACAACACTATCCTCATTAGCATTTTGATGAGTCGATCATTAATTTTTCGTTGAATCTAAGCCCATTCGACATGTTTTTTATGTTTTACAAGCATATAACGTAGTTTAATTTGTTTTAGGGAAAGTGATGTTTCCCTATATTAATCATATCATTGAGTGTAATTTCATCAATACAAGTATGTTATATGGTGATTTGATACTAACTTTCCCTTACCTGTTCCAATCTAAATAATATTATCTGCAAAGACAATCCTATCGGAATAAAACGTTCATGAAATAATTAAACAATACGTAAATGAAAATAGAAAAAAAAATAAAAAACGATTCCATCGTACCAAATGGAATTAGTATGTGATATTGGTCTCTGTTTATTATTACGTAATAATAATTAAATAATATGATAATTAAATAACAATTAAAATAATTATTAGATTAAAGTAAACTTATAATGCAATACACAATCTGTAAGCAATTATTAAAAGGTAGGGTCGTAATTATCTTTTTAGTTTAATGGAGGTTTTGTTTGAGCATTGAGAGGTAACACTTTTGAAAAAAAATTCTCTACTCAAAAAAAACTTCCCTTAAAATGACCTGTTTTGACATAAAATTTAAGGAAAAAGGCACAAAAATTTTCAAAATAAATTAGAATTTTGGTATAAATCATTTAATTTTGGGGATGGGGTTATTCATTTTTTTCCACATTATTTGGAATTAAAAACACCCCCCTTTTTATTTCGACATTCAAACAATCAATTTTTTTTTTTAAAAGCTCTAAAAAAATTCTTAAATCCATCTTAAAATCCAAATAAAATAAAAAAAAAATTTAGTTTTATAAAAACACCCATTTTATTAAGGATAAAAAAAAGAAATTTAAAA
>NC_081347.1:57854420-57891591 GCF_029784015.1 Lycium ferocissimum
AACCCAAATCCATGAATTTTTTCCCCCGTGTTCTCTGATGTTCTATGAAACTTTATGATTTTATTTTGCAAGTTACAAACATGTTTTCAAGTCAATTACATATATATGATTATGAACTATTGTTATTACTCATGAACCAAAAACATGTTTTGCAAGACTATGACAAGTTATCTTATGAAACTATACAAGCAAGTTATGATTCATGAAAACCATGTACAAGCAAGTTATGATTCATGAACACTATGTACAAGCAAGTTATGATTCATGAACACTATGTACAAGCAAGTTATGATTCATGAACACTATGTACAAGCAAGTTATGATTCATGATATACCATGGGCAACAAGTGCCACTATTTTTACTTGTTCATGTTTTGGGAGCCGCATTAATTACCGAGGGAGGGCTTGATATGCCCGAAACTACGTAGCCACCGTAGGACGAGGATCGCTCCACCCATGTCCCGACGATCTCTCATAATGACCGGATCCTTTCATATTTTATTAAATCTCATGTTCCCCGGCAAGGACCGAGTGTTCGTTCGCCGGCGGGACGCAAGCACCGGACAATGGATCGGTTGATAAGTTATTGCTCTCCTACTTATGATATTTTTACCATGTTTTATATGTATATGTATTCATGCTCTTGCTCATGCTCAGGTTCATGTCCAGGTTTTCAGTTTCAGTTCTTATCATGTTATTCCATGTCCCATGTTATTTCTTTCAGTTGTTTTACATACCGCACATTCAATGTGGCCGACGTCCTTTATTGCCCGGGGCACGCATTTCACGATCTGTGTACGAACTTTGCTGTACCCACGCTCCGCTCATTAGGATCCGTACGCACACTTATTGGTGAGCCCCATCTCATTCGGGTTTAGTTAACTTTTGTTTATGATTAGTTTTGCATCTAAGGTATGTCAGTCTTGTCCCCATATGTTTTCCACGACTCATGCTAGAGGTTTCATAGACTCTAGACAAGTCAGCTTATGTTATGTCATACATTCCGAGTCGTATAGCCATTTTTGGCTCATTCATGTTATTTCCGCACTCATGTTTAAACAAGTATTTTTATTAAGTATTATGATATTATACGTTTTATAAAGGCTCATCATGCATTCACGTTATATTTCCGCTCATGTATGCCTCATGATAGTCTGCCAGAAGCCATCGCCGGTTCGCTCGGTCACATGCAAATCGGGGCACCGAGTGCCGTGTTACGTCCGGGTGCCATGGTTCGGGGCGTGACATTATTCTGGAGTTATTTTTTATTGACTGTTTGGTATGTTGGACTAAAAGTATTATACATTGGATAATTTCTAAAAAGAAGAGGTTTCTTCCTTATCCTGGGATAACTTATTCCACCCTGTGTATTGTATAAGTTATCCCGAAAGACTATTTTTACTCTGAGATAACTTATCCCATGATTACTTAATCAAACGAGGGATAAGAAATTGCTAAATTCTTATCCCAGGACTATTTATGTTTATCCTTCATACCAAACGATCCATTAAAGTACTAAGTCATGCTAAAATAAGTACGGCTAATAAGTATTAATTACATGACTAGATATTAAAGAAAAAAATAAAATTAAGTTGTGTATTTTCACTTTCTAAACTAATATAAAACTAAAGAATAGATATCAAAATTATTGTCATTCCAAAGGTAGATATGAATTTCTTCTGTTAGCATTAGTATTGATTTGATTTTTGTTGAGTTTTATTTGAGTTACTAATATCATTGAGCTATAAAACTTATTAAACCATTCAAATTCTAATTCCAAGCTTGAAATAGTTAAAAGACAAAAAACTATGAAAAAGTTAAAGAAACATTTATAAATTACATTATAAATAAATAATTCTATGTATAAAATATGTTTGAAATTTTATAAATGTAATGTCGGGTTGGTTTGATTCGATTTGACTTTTTTTAGCTAAAACCAAACCAAACCAAACCAAACCACTAGTCGGGTTTTTTTCTCGGTTTGGTTCGGATTATCGGTTTGGTGCGGTTTGTCGGTTTGCTTTGTACACCCCTACTGCTAATTAATCCTAAGAGAAATTAAGAAGGCAACCAAATGACTTCAATAATTAAAGGCGAAGTCAGAAATTACAATAAGACATTCAAGGCAATAAACAATTAATTATAATAGACTTCTGAGAACTTTTGTCGGACTAGATCTCTTCTTTTATTGAGCTAACTAAATAGGATCAATATTCAAAATTTTCAAAACTAAAACATAGTGTTCCACACTATTCATATGATTTTCTAAAATTATATACTCATTATTTTGGAGCACACGTACCCAGAGACTAGTATGATGTAAGGTTCTGAAGATGTCAGTTAATGATGCATTCAAAGAGTACTTAAATCTTTGGCTTTGATGCAGTTTTACTTTGGCTAACAAATGTGTATCACTGTCTTTATTTCGATGAACCGATAAGTCGTACATATAACTACTACTAGGAAAGAGATAGAACCTGTGGACCAAATATGTCTAAACATGATCACTGTGATCATATTATTTTGAGCTTTATTCTGTGCTAAGCTATCTTCACTAAACCTTAGGCAGTTTGTGATGAAAAGGCAATTGAGCACTTATGTGTGACTTGAACTTCAAGCTCCAGAACCAGGCACTGTTAAGATTTCTTGCAGAGACAGAATCCTAGAATTTCCATGCTCCTTTAATAATTACAAGAGAGATCTACGTACACCAAGGAAGCAAGAATACAACCAGCCAGGGGCGATTCAAAACTGTTGGGGGTCTAAAGCCAAACCTCATTGCGGGGCCTTAACATTTTTTATCACAAAAATGAGAATAGAAAAAAGAATTCATTATTATGTTTCATTTGAGGTCTACTTTTTGAGGACTTATGTCAGATATCTCACTTACTTCCTCAAGAGCTCCTTTTTGACATTGTATCAAAGATTCAATTCTTCTTTCTTGAGTTTTGAACAACCGGATTCATATTTTCTAGTTGACATATTTTATATTTTAATAAATAATTAAAGAGACAATATATATTACGTAGTAAAATATTAAAACAAGCAAGTTGTAGATGAAAAAAATACTAAAAAGTTGAAATAATAGAACCTGATTCAAGAAGTTGATAACTTGATTTGTGAATACTTATTTGGTGCTTCAATATACCTCTTGCAATATTTGGTGCCCGAGAAAACAAAAATCGAAAATTCATATACTGTGTCTTTCATAGCAATATAAGTCAAAGACTCTCTTGGAAACACAAAGGAGAATATAAAAGCATAGAAGTAAATTAAAGTTTTGAGAAAGGTTAAAAGCAGATTGAGTATTGTAGAGAAATCAATCATGGGCTTCTTTTTTGTCAATATACTAGAGATTGAATATTTATATGCTATACATTACTTACTGATTTAGGGGCCTTATTTTCTGTCAATTAATTAACTGTTTCCTTTTAATGACAAAAAGTACTTAGAATACTTTATAATTTTTCAAAAGTAAACTAAATTGATGAAAAATGGGGCCCCCCAAAATTGAGAGGCCTAAAGCCTAGGCTTTAAAGGCTTCACCCAAAAGCTACCCCTACAACCAGCCATTTCTCGACATTAAAAGGCAGATTCATTTTAAATCAGTGGATCACGTGCACCTACTACTCCTTTGTGATGAAGGGTGCCTTTAAATTTTCAGCTATGTATACATAGTTCAAACCGAAGCCAGTTAGTGCAAAGAAAAATTAAATATGTCCCCGCTAAGACTTCACATCAAATTCAGGGTAAAAAATAATCCTCATTTTTTCTGTCTCTCGTTATTGTAGAGGCACTTTTTGAGCTGATGGTATACAGTTGATGCACCCTAACTGCATATGAAAATAATAGAATTCAATTAATCAGAACGAAAAAAAAAAAGAGGTGTATCTCACAGTCAAATATTTATAGATACATGCATATACAGGATCTTGACAAAAGCTACTATGTCCACGTAAACTCATAGACGACACTCTAGATCCGTCTAGAAGAAGAACTTTTTCTTGGTTGAGCCAGAATTCTGCAATAGTATATCATGGTGTTGAAGATCATTCTAGCACAAAAACTACTTAGACAAAGAAAAAGAGTCCATTTGTCAGAAATAACATATCTTGAAGATTATAGATAGCCTACTACTTTGGTGCAACTATTTCAACTCTTAGATTATATAGCACACAATATACTTTGAGGGAGTTTTAGCAAGTAATTGGCATATGGAAGGATTCAGTTTAATACTTTAGAACATTTACCGCACCCAATATAATTTGAGGGAGTTTTACCAAGTAACTGGCATATGGAAGGATTCAGTTTAATATTACTTTAGGACATTTACCACTATAAAGTGAGAAGATCTCTTCCAGAAGCAAATATCAAAAACACAACTCACCTACAATTTCACATTATTACTAACCTTTATTTTTGCTCTTTGGCTGGGCAGTAGCATAATTTCTTGACAGCTGCAAAAGAAAAATGATAATAAGCACAATAAAAACGTCAACAAAACAGAGCACTTTAACAGATTGCAAGGACATGTACACTCTTAATACTCCTATACATTCATTTAAACTTTAAGGGGGATGTGCACACAAAGATTTCTCTTTTCTTCGAAACTACGGCAAATAAAAGCATTGAATCCTCCAAAGCTAATTAAGTTGTCCCTTAAATATGGTGTCTAAACTTTCAACTTTATGCTAGATCATATGATTCAAGACACATTCAGAAACGAACCCTAAAAATTGCTCATTTCAAAATTTCGCTGAGCCTCAACAAACACATTAAGTATTTAAACTATTAATAAGTGAAACTTTCTGGTACGACGAAGGGAAGAATAGTAATTACCCACGAGTCCATCCATCTTCTAACACTAAAACACGTGTCCCATTCTTTTGTTCATCTTTGTTCGATGTTTTTGGGACCTTCTAGGGCATTCTCTTGCCGTCTTGCCCTCTGGTCTTCTCCTCAGTTATGTTCTTTTTTTTCCCTTCGTTCATTCTTGCTTTGTTTGAAGTTTTTTGCATCAATTAAGTGATGCATGTTGATAATTTACTTTAATTTTATAGTCTTACGAAGGATTTTGAGGTATTCACTTTGAAATTGGGATTTTAAGAATTTAATTGAACTCTCATGATCAGACAATTGAAAGATTTGAAGCTCATACGTGATTGAAGATTGAATTGGATACTTCGGTGCTGTCAGAGATTAGGTTTGGATGTAATTGTATAACATCTTGTTGATTGTTCTGTGTGAGTTCTGTTCTTCTCTATCACTGCTGCTCAATTTTCGTTTTCAATCTCTGAGGTTGTTTCCGTACATTCTCCATCTGTTCTTTCATGCTCTGTTTCCATTATTCTTCTCTCCTTTTTCCTGGCTTGATCAGTTTCTCTTTTTTTCTTTTTCCCTTTAATCTTCGCTTTAATTCTCTTCCTCTTCTCTTCAGTTTCTATTGCATGTTCTTGCATCGAGTTTCTACTTCGACTACTTTACTTTGATAAGTTCAGGATACCTATTATTGCATTTTTAATGCTCAGAGGGAATTGGAAAAGTAAAACATCTGGTTTCGACCTTGGTGTTTGCCTTTTCTAATGTTTATCAGAGTTGGAAAGCTGGACTATATGCTAAAGTAGTTCATCATCATTTTGAAATATCTTTTTGTTGCGGACTACAAACGTTAATGGATTTTAATATAGTATCCTTGTTTATGATTTTTGCTTACGCTAGATGTTTGCTAGATGTTTGTTGCAGTAGTTGGGGTTTCATACTAATAGCAAGGTGTTTTTAAACTTAAATAGCACGTACTGATCAAATACAAAGATAATTTCCAATCAAAGCACTTAGCTCAGTGAGGGTTTCACATAAAATCTAGTGTGCTTACTATTACTTATTCGCTTCTTCTTTCATAATCTTCTGTTATTAAAACAACAGATGTTGGAGTTAAGCAAGTCAATCTGTTAGTAGATTCTATTACTAGGGTTGAATCTGTCCCTAAGACTTGTGGTAGGTTTAGTCAAGAATTTTTAAGAGAAAACACATTAACTTCTTTGATTGCTAGTCATGTTCATATTTCTCACTCTTGTTTTCCTTGGCATCCAATTTTTCTGCGTTTGTTTTTGAGTTGGTAAGACTGAAAAAAACTTCTAGCCAATGCTTAAGCTCATAGGTCAGTGAAGCACATAACCATCAATAATATTTTTCATGATTGTTTGCTTTGATGAACAGGCACAGTTGTATTTTTACGTTCAGATCTTGTTATTATTTATAATTTGTGTATCCAAATTACCTATTAAAAATGTATGTACTTATTTTATGTTTCTTTTCAACGAATATACATTTCTAATTAGAATTTTGAAGGTAAAACGTTCTTGATCATTCTTCACTAAATTTTGGGGAAATTGACTATATCTCTACTTTGGGCATTATTTTTTGGGATATTCCAGCAAGAAGAAGGACTAGTTAGAAGCAGGACACAAATGCCCCTGATACTTACTCCACATAGCAAGAAAAAGGATGATAAATATGATTGTATAGCTATATTTATGAAATATATTTAATTTTATTTTCAATTTATGTGATCGCTAAAGAAGTCTTTTCATATGTCAACTAACGGTGGTTTCCTTGTTAAGGATTCTTGTGATAAGATAATAGTTAGCAGGAGCAAAGAATTGAGTATTGGCATTGCCTTTTTGTTTGTGGGGATGGTGTTCTGGGGCGGATCCACAGCATTGGGTGTGGGTTCGTGGGAACTCACAACTTTTATCCGAACCTTTTATTTATAATGTGAAACCCTTCAAATATATAAGAAATTTGAGCTGAAAACCCAGTAACAACATACACTGCTAGCTGGGAACCCACAAGCTTCAAATCCTGGATTCACTTCTGGTGGTGTTACTAGTTTGTTTAAATCTTTTGGTGGTTGAGTGTGTGTGCTGTAAAGGTTGGACCATGGTGTTGCTTCTTTTAGTACTTTACTTCTCAATAACATATGAATTGTGGTTTATTACAAAATATCTACCCATGAGTTCTTTGCATGATTATTTCGGTAGGAAAACGAGGGTGCACCGGTACTGAGGGGTTTGGTCAGTTTGTAGCCTATCCCACCATGAAGTTCTTGAGGTATTCTATAATCCTAGGACTTCCATTTTTATTAGTCTGTGATGATTGGGTTAGGTCTCTTAGGTTGCTGATGGTAAAAATTTCCCCTTATATGCTGACTTATAAATACTATTTGGGAAAGCGATGAATATTTGTAACACCAACCTGACCTTAAAATATACAACATCAGGTTTTATTGTTGTAAGACAGTAAGTTGAAATTTCTATAAGGCAATTATTTGTACATTACAAGTTGGAGGTTGGTTGTACCTCTTCAGTTGTTATGCTAATATCAGCTTTGATAATTGCAGCATGTAGGTGTAATTAGCATCTTTCAAGAATAATAAGCGATAAAATATTAGAGAAGTCTTCTTGAGCTTCTCTTTACTCAAAAAGGTCGATGTTAACTTTACCTTCTAGAAATAAAGAAAAAGATTGATGTAATAGTCCGAGGACTTCTTGTGCGTTAGAAGGTTTAATTGATACAGAGCCTTCTAACTTCGATTTTTTATTATAATTTTTTTTTAAAGCTAAGTCTATGGTATTAGCATATAAAACTCTTCTTGTTTGGAAACAAGGTATACATCTGGAACATAATTTTTTTTAATTATAACCACATTCAGCACTTACTTTACAGATAAAGAGATGATGTTTTCCTATCTAATTTGCAATAAGTAAATTCATTTAATATTTAGTTTGGTTGCAGCTGCTTGATGAAGAATTATTTGGGATCCTATGGTACTTTCAAATTCTTAAAAAGATTATTGAAATACAATATTGGAGGTTGGGTGTACCTCTTCAGTGGACATGTTATACTATCATTATCTCTGATTAACGCAACCTGTAGGTGTATTTGGCTTCTCATGAATAACTACTTAAGTAATAACATAGTAGAGAAGTCTTCTTGAGCTTCTCTTTACACAAAAAGATCCATTTCATAATCTTGGGACTTCTTTATACACTAGAATATTCTACTGGAACCAAGGGACCTAACTTTGATTTTCCAGATGACAAATCATGAAGCTCTTTATTTTGCTCTTGATGAAGCTGTATGTGGAATCCTAAGGTATTTTTAATGGAGTAAGACATACAGTTAGCTTTAAAATTTTCTTGAAATGTATTGTTTAACATCTCCAATTTTTTCTTCTTAAAAACATTGATCAGCAACCAAATTTTTTAAAAAGAAAAATTCTGTTGACTCAGGTTGGCAGTACCATAGAGCCTTAAAGGTTAGAGATCTTACGCGGTTACCCTTTAACTCTTGGATGACTCTTATTTCTACTCCTCTTAATTATTAGTATGTTATGCTTAAATATCATTTATTTCCTAATTCTTTTCCCTCTAGATTTTAAAGGATGCTTTTCTATACATATGATCCAGAAAGTTCTATTTCTTCTGAATCTTTGCTATGGTAACCAATCTCCACAGGTTTGATTTTTATCAATTTGTGGCCAATATGCTGATGTTTGTTTTTACTTTTGACACAAATATGTAGAGGTTATCCTCCAAATGATTCCCACATATACTGATTATTTCAATCAACACAATGTTTCCATTAGCATAATGTAGTCTTTTGGTAGTTTGTGTGTTGGGATAGTGTTAACAAAATTGCAAATAGGATAGGGTTTCCCAAGATTTCTGTAGCGCTTATTATTTTGATGATGTGCTGTAATTGGTCATCCCGTTGTTTTTTCTTTTTAATAGGTATTGCTTTTGTTAATGGACTTTTTATAAATAATGCTTCTGTATGGACAAAGCAGCACAAAGATGGCGCTGACTGATAGGAACCAAAGTTTAGCCTAATTGATGAGTCATAGCATTTCATAGTTTTGATGATTCCACAAACGAGCCGAGGACCGGGTCCTCCATCATGTCCCATGGGAGTACTGCATGGTACGTAACAGTTGTAAAGTTGTTGCACTGTTAAGACAGAACTGCAGCAGCACAACTGTATGTAAGCTAGAAGCTAAAAGCCCTTGAAAAGTCACCATCCATGGTCACATGTTTCTCATATGTTCTCTATTTGGTCTCATATATATACAATATGTTGGGATTATTTGACCTGACACTTGCAAAATCTAAAAGGCTATATTTCTCTCAAGTGTGGCGGCTACCTTTCTCAAGGTGTCCAAAAGAAAAAGATCTCAATAATCAGAGGGACCATTTCCTGCCACTGAAGACATCTGAAGTCTCTAGGATAGTTGAGTGTTGTTTCATGTTCTTAATCTGTATTCCTACACTGCTTGTCAAGAAGCATCATAGTAGGACAAATTTCAATCTTTGTATTTTTGTTTTCTTGACTAGAGTTAGCTAAATATCAGTTAAGTCGCTGGCTAGAGTTAGTCAAGACTTGGAGCCTTGCAATAGAGTTATTGTAAAGGTTCTTACAATGGGTGTATTGTAAGTGTTAGGGATTAAAGTTTTAATTCCTAGGTTGCAATAGGTTATAATCTGAAATTGCTCATTTTAGTGAAGTTAGAAATCCTATTGGGGTAGGTCGGTACTTTTTAATCCCTTGAGCAAGGAGTTTTCCACGTAAATTACTTGCTTTATTTACTTCCTGTCATTATCTATGAAAATAGTAAGGACTTGGTCCCTTAGACTATTTTAGTAAACTCTCAGGCTGTGAGCTAGCAAAGTGTAAACTCATAGGTTCTATCAATTGGTATCAAAAGTAGGTGCTTTCTAAAAGGTTAACACCTAGAAATGATCTTCATCATAACTAGTTCACCAAACCTAGAGAAGCACTACAAGAAAATATAGATATCGCAACAAAAAGTTTTATATTTGGCAACAACTTAGTTTTATTGTTGGCAAATGATTTTTTTGTTGCCAAAGAATTTAATTTTGTTGCCATTGTATTGATTATTGTTGCAAAAAGTACTTTTGGCAAATAAAAAAAAGTTGTTGCAATAACAGCCGTTGGGAAAAGTTCATGCAACAAAATATTTTTTTTTGTTGCCAAAAGTATTTTTTGCAATAATAATCAATCTATGGCAACAAAAAAAAAAAATTGTTTTCACATATATTTTTTCTTGTAGTGAAGGGAGAATCTAGCACAAGACCATCAAGATTCAATGTAGAATATTATGAATAGGGGAAGGCAAGAGTGCAGGGGGTTATAGAAATGAAGGACAGCGAGCCTTTTCAAGATCTTGACAGAGGAGAGTCAAAGAAAGATGAATCAGAAAGTGACGACTTCGACATGGAGTTTTTCACTCAAAAGATTCCAAGATATGGCTCGAAGAGACAGTGGGATCCCAAAGAAAGGGAGATCCAACAGGAACTACAAAGAAAATAATTGTTGCTACAAGTGCTGAAAGCATGAACACCTCTCAAAGGAATGCCCTCCTCATATACAGATTCATTACAAAAATCACACTGAAAATACAGCTGCATGGAACCAGGTCCCTGTCAAGAAAGCCAACAGAAGAAATAATGCTGACTGCTTGGTGAAGCAAGCCATGGCTACCACAAAAGACTTCTTCAGTAAGTCTGAAGATGACCAAGGTGATACAACTATGATGGGTGTGGGCAATGAACCTACAGAACATGAATCTACATTTATACTCAGGGCAAGATTTGTTGCCGATAATGGTAATGAAGAAGCTGTCAACGACCTTACAATCCATGAGCAAAATGTGAGGTATCAAGGGAATTGCGAAGAAGTAAGAGAGGAAGACCAGGCTCTTGACAACAAAGTAAACGTTTTTGATACTCAAAAGGATCTGGAAAGATACTCTCAGAAAAAGTTGATATCTCTTGCAGATATCTTGATTAATATCTATCATGGCTTGGCTGATGTTCTTAAGCAAACTAGAAACAATGAAATTGTATCCAGAGTGAATCAAAATAAACAAGTTAAGGGAGAGACCAGAGAAAATGTCTTGGAAATCAATCAAATGAAGAAGTTAACTAACATTTCTCCTAGACTAAAACAGGAGATCTGTGAGATTCATCTTGAGATTGAGAAAGAACTTGAAAAGGCCAAAGCTAATCTCATTGCTGAACTTGCAAAGAATAAGCTACTTCAGGAGAAGTTAAAGCAGGCAAAGACAGATCTTGAGATGTCATATCTCTGGACATGGCCGTTTGGTAAAGATACCTTCGTCCGTAATCGATATGATAGGAGAAAGAATTCTGGTGCTAGAAGAATCAAAGTCTCACACTTTGCTCAAATACAAATCTGTGTCTAAAAGATGGAGTTGCTCTCATCATAACCATACTGGGTATCTTGAGACTTGGGACAAAGTAAAGGCTTAGCCTGAACGGAGAAACAGAGAGGTTTTTTCAAACAAATCTAGAGACATGGGACCTGGTCCCTGGAGAATAAAAGGTAAGAAATAAGGATGTGTGAGCAAAGATCAAGCCTATCCATTTTATTGCCACTTGGGACCCAAACACAATTGGGTTCCTAGGGTGAATAGGTGATCACAATAGAAGGCTAGAGTGAGAGAAGGCGGTGAACATGATTAAGATGTTGAGAGTTCTGAGTATATAACTGAAGAAATGGATAATCTCTCACTTAAAGCCTTAAAACACAGGAGTGTGCCAGTGTGTAACATGAAGAAGATGATTCATTCTTCATGTGAAGAGCAAGGCACTCTCCTTGATAGATTGTACACCTGTGCTAAAAGAATTGAGTTACAAGTGCATGAGTGTATGTCAACTGAAGGGAGCCAAACTGAGCAAGTTTCAAATTCTTCCACAAATGGCTACTCGACCAATCTTAAATCTGTAAATAATAATGTCGTCAGTGGAAGATATGGTCCAAATGAAGCAAGTGAAGGGTGGATTATCCTAAGAAAGGTGCTAAAAGGTACTCACTCTGAGTGAACTGTGGAATGCAAAGCCAAAGATCATGGTTTCTCCATTATTCTAATGAAAACTGAACATCTGGTAGTTGATGCTGCACCAGACACTCTTGAGGATGAACAAAGAAGCAGAAGTCATGCCTCAATAGATGTTAATAATAAATCATGTATAGGAAAACCTGGTCCCTTGAATCTTGAAGAACGCATTGAGGATGCTAACTGGATAGCTGTTACACAAGAAGAGCACATCTGGATTGTCACATTCTCTAAGCAACCTGAAGATTTCATGTGCTGACTGACTGTGTGTTCAAACTCAACAAGGCTCTTTACGGTTTAAAGTAAGCCTCTCGGGCATGAAAGAGGAAGAAATATGTTGAGTGTGCAAGGTTCCAATCAGGTCCAAAGAAATCTCAGTTGAAAGCTGCAAAGAGAATCTTGAGGTACCTCAAGAGGACTCAGGACCTGGTCCTTTACTATCCTTCAGGAGATAATTCTGATTTGGTTGGAGATGCTGAGGGCTGATTATGTTGGATGTTTGATAGGAAAATCACATGTGTAGCACATGTTCTAGAGACACGCTTGATCTCATAAGTCACAAAGGAACATAATTATGTGGCTCTTTCTACTACTGAAGCTGAGTATATGGCTGCTGCCTCTTGATTGTGCTCAATTGCTATGGATCAAACAAAAACTTGAGGATTTTGGTGTGCTTATCGACTATGTGCCTTATGGTGTTCTAATACAAAGTGCACTTAATGTGGCAAAATCCATTGCAACACAAAAGGACTAAACACATTGATGTTAGACATTATTTCCTAAGGGATAATGTTTAGGGGGTTGATCTGCTTGAAGTTCTGCACGACAAATGACCAGTTAGCAGACATCTCACCAAGAAACTGAGTAGGGAAAATTTTGAAAGAAACCACTTGGAGTTGGGCTTAATCAAGCTCAACTAGTTGCTCCTCTTCAAAATTTCCTAAATGATTGGGTATGCTAAAAGGAAAGGTACAATGCTAAAAGTGTTTTTTGGTGGCATCTAATTCACTTCTATAACATTACAGGTATAAACACAGGGCTTCTTCAGGACAGCACAGGCATTGGTGACATTGAATCTCTCAGAGTTTTTGCCTACTTTTTAAAGAATTGTCTAGGAACTTGGTTCCTGTGACTCAGGTTAATGG
Organism: Lycium ferocissimum; assembly: GCF_029784015.1. Taxonomy (NCBI): domain Eukaryota; kingdom Viridiplantae; phylum Streptophyta; class Magnoliopsida; order Solanales; family Solanaceae; genus Lycium; species Lycium ferocissimum. Next base: position 57,867,504 of record NC_081347.1, read on the forward strand.
TCTTTTCAGTAACTATATGTTTTTTTAAAATTGTCAAAAGGTGCAATGTCATTAAATTCCTCTTTCCTACAATTCTAAATTGGAGCCAAATCGATACAGCTTATTTGAGCGGATCCAACGTTTAAGAAAATTGACCTATCAGAATCTTCTCTCTACATTCTCTCTTAAGACAAAAGCTTTTGTCTCTTCCTTTACTTAAAACTCTTCACCTTCTATCTCTGTGCAACTTCACCGTATCTTAGAACTAAGGTAGACTCATACCATTAGAGTTTTAGCGAAAAAATTGAAGGTTTGAACGTTTTGCGAAAATGGTTGATAGGCCTACTTCGGGCAAAGTGATAACTCTTTGATTAGTTGGGAATTTGGGAAAGTACCCTCAATGAAAGTTGTAGTACGTAAAAATAGCTTTCTAACGATATAAGGACCAGGCCAATCAGAGATCGGAGCAAGGAGATATGATCGTCTCAGGATGGCTAATAGTAAGGCGTTTAAAATTCTATAGAATCGGCTAAGTTTTTGATACGTCTGCCTTCCAGTCAAATTTCGTGAAAATCCGTTGGGAATTTGAGGAAACTTAAAACACAAAAGTTGTAGCCCTTTGAAATAGCTTTCCAACGGTATATTATGGGCCTTGAACAGAGCTATGTACAAGAAGTTATGCCTATTTTACCGAACACTACGCAAAACCGACACACACCGCTTCTCGGGGCGCGTGAGAGCGCGTGCGATGGCCCCGCTTCCGGAGAGATCACGCAACTCTGAGTTTTTAGCTTCAGAATGTTGCGCGATGCACCCGCATCGCGGAACCATCGCGAAACAGTCGATTTCGGGTCAAAATTCGGGTTTCGCGTTTTGAGTTATATTTAAGGTTTGGGGTTTATTTCCTAACACCCCATTCACGAAAAATCACCCTAAATCAAGAAGAACAAGTCCCAAGCCTCAAGAACACCAAGGTAAGTTCTAATTATTCCAAGTCAATTCTAATACATGAATCTAAACAAGAAATCATCATTCTAAAACTAGGGTTTTCAAGAAACCCATCTCAAAGTTCAAGAATTCAAGATTTTGGAAATATTTTTCAAAGCTCAAGTTTTTAATTCATGTTTTGGAGCGACTAAGGTATGTAGAGTTACTATCTACGTGTGGGAACATCATTGTTTCTTCCCCACGCCTCATAATCCGTAAATTATGATTCTCTACTAAAACTAGGGTTTCTATACCATGCTCATGATAACCCTAGGTCCATGTCCATGATTATACTATGTATGAATTGTTATAATTCCATCATTGAGTTCTTAATATTTCTTTATGATTATTGAGAATCCGTCCGTAATCCATGAAAACCCATATATCTCATTCCATGGGTTCATGCATGCTAGTTTATGATATATTATGCTATTTTCAAGAAAATACTATACATGTTTTACAAGTTCATGCAAGCAAGCTATAATTTATGATATCCATATACAAGCAAGTTATATTCATGAAAACCATGGGCAAGTTATGATTCATGAAAACCATGTACAAGCAAGTGCCACTTATTTTACATGTTCATGATTTTTGGGAGTTGTTTTAATTACCGAGGAAGGCTTCGAGATAGCCTCGAAACTACGTAGCCACCGTAGGATGAGGATCGTTCCACCCATGTCCCGACGATCTCTCATAATGACCGGATCCTTTCATATTTTATTAAATCTCATGTTCCCCGGCAAGGATCGAGTGTTCTGCGGCGGGACGCAAGCACCGAACCATGGATCGGTTATAAGTTATTGCTCTCCCTACTTATGATATTTTTACTCATGCTTATATTATATATATATATATGTATATGTATTCATGTTCATGCTCATAACCAGGTTTCAGTTTCACGTTCAGTTCTTATCTTTATTACTTTATGTCCCATGTTATTTCATTCAGTTGCTTTACATACCAGTACATTCAATGTGCTGACGTCCCCTTTTATTGCCCGGGGGCCTGCATTTCACGATGCAGGTACTGATATACAGGACGACACATCCGCTCGCAGGACGCATTCGTATCGGCTTATTGGTGAGCCCCATCTCATTCGGGGTTTAGTCAACTCTCTTTATTTTATGATTAGTTATGCATTTAAGGTATACTGGGGCCTTGTCCCGCAAAGTATGTTTTCCAAGTCAAGATTCATGATTAGAGGTTTCATAGACTAGACAAGTTTATGTTATGTCGACATTCGGAGTATTTAGCCATTTTGGCTCACTCATGTTATTTCCGCATTCATGATTTAAACAAGTATTTCATTAAATTATTATGACATCTCATGTTTTATAAAGGCTCATTATGCATTCACGTTATATTTCGCTTATGTTATGTATCATGATGATTCAGCAAGCCATGTGGTTCGCTCGGTCACATGCGAAGGCACCGAGTGCCGTGTTTCGCCCGTGCCATGGTTCGGGCGTGACAAAGCTTGGTATCAGAGCCTAGGTTCAAGTGTCTTAGGGAGTCTATGAAACCGTGTCCAGTGGAGTCACTTTTATATGTGTGTGCGCGCCACACATATAAACAGCTGACCACCAAGACATTTAAGATTGTCTCACTTCTTTCAACTCTAGATCGTGCAATAGAGCTGTGTTCTCAGAAATCACTCGAACTCATGTGTTGTTTCCCATTCTACCAAATACGCCTCATCTCAGTGGATGAGGAAGATGTGAAACTAATCATTATCGATGTGTTGATTTATAGAGTTATAGGGAGTTATTCGACTGTGTTGCTTCTTTCCGAAAATGCCTACTAAGAGAAAGGCATCAGGGCTACCAATGATGTGACCCCGGAGACGAACTCTCGAATGAGAGTTCTAATTTTTCAATTTTGCGATGTAGGTCATCGAACTAAGTACCACTAATGTCCCGGCTCGGACCAATGTGAGAAGAGGGGTTTTCATAATCATTCTCTTTAAGAGACATCAAGGGGTGTGTCGCTATGGCACCCATAGATGTTTTGGAATGGCGTGGGTCACTATCCGAAAGATTGCCCACAAGTGAAACAGATAACAAAGGTTTTTCGCACCCCATTTGCGTAGTGTGGAAAAAGACATGCAGGAGTGTGTAGGATGGGTTCGGATGTGTGTTTTAATTGTGGTCTCCAAGGCCACGTGCAAAGAGAATGCCCTTCAGTCAAGTACAATAGTAACACTAAGAGTGGTGGTGCAATTCGTTCCCCCAGACCAGGCATAGCCAATTCAACAACACCGTTCGTAATACTAGCGTACCAAGGCAACCGATAGGGATGAAGTATTAGGATTAAGTGGGGATCAAACACGTTATCATGATATGGTAGATCGCCAGACTCCATGTATCATACGTGTCATAGGTATGCCAATAATTTTCCTCCTTGTCACATATGAGATATTATGCCCTAGATCTATTATGTCTTATGTGGTTATTGTGGATGATAGTTCGATTTAAGACCCTACAAGTAACATGTTAGGAAATTAACTGCAATCATAAATTGTCCATGGTAGTTTTGAGCAGGAAATAGCCTAAGAGCCAACCACCTGTAATACTAGAAAGTCTCGACTTTTTTTTAGGATATATATATATATATATATATATATTTGCCATATGATCTATGTACATGACTAGGAAGGGACTGATGCGATAAGAAAACCATGAGCAGACGATATTGAATTTTTTTTTTTGGGATAGTTTTAATTTATTTAAGCTTATTCAGATCAGACCTAGAGAGTATGACGTTAGTAAGTTACTACAAGAAGCAGATATTACTATGAGATAAAAGATATGACAATTCCCTCTTAGGTTATGTGATTAAGTATTTATCCCTGATGTGTATAGGATGATATAATTTTGAAAGTGTATAGGGAGTTTGGGGTTAGTTGTTCCAATTTCTCATTTGAGAATTTGAGACAGATGAAATTTCCCTAAGTGTGATCTATGTCTATAGTTCAGAAAAATAGTATACAATCCAAGAATAGAGTTAGATGAGGAGGAAAAGTTTGAAATAACCTTATGTTTCACTTTAGTACTCAGAGAAGAATTAGAGAATATGATACTAGCAAGTGGTTAACAGAAGCCTAGTAAGTAAGTTTGAAGATACGGAATTAGAAATTTTCAGCAGAGTTAGTAGAAGTATGATTTGAGTTACTTAGTCAAGTTAACACTACTAAGTGGGCAACCTCTAATACACCGAAAGCGTGTTAGAACCCAAAGGGTTTAAGTTAAATTCGAGGTATAGAAATGGTGAAAGAAGAAAATCATCTAAGCAAGAAGAGAGTAAGCTACAGAAAAAGAGCCTTTAAGTGCTATCAGAAAAGAGTTTCCCCCAAGACTGACAAAGCTAGTATGCTAGTCATGTACATTAGAAACCCATTCATTTAAGTAATCCAGTTTTCCCAGTAAGTAAGACTTGCTTGAAGTAAGCCAAAGAAATGAGTCGTCAGTATTTTAGAGGAAATTAGCGGAACCACTAGATGACCACTTATCGCTAAGTCGAGAGATCTACAGGCTTTAAACGTTACTTTTGAACTAAGGGGAGATAATATGATAAGGTGTCGATATAGATATTGTGTTTCGTAAGTTGATAGGCATCGGAGATAATGTCGAGAGATCACGGTTTCATGTAGCTAAGATAAAGTGTGTGGAATTTTTGTTTTTGTCATGTCGGTACTTATGTTACGAGATCAAGTTTTATCGAATAAAAGGTTTAAGAGTGTAACGTTTCCAATTCCGTAATAATTCATGCACTATGTAGTACCAATGCCCAAACGTACTCTACACATGCCTAGCATACCTATCTTATGCCCTTGTTAAAGCTTTACACTCCATGTTTAAGATACAAGAATTAAGACTCCATACGATAGTAAGCTATGCAAGGAATGTTCTTTCATGTTTCTCGCATCAAAGTTGTACTCATGTCCAAGGTTAAAGACCGCATTCATGTCTCACGTATCTATCGTGCTTTTATACCCATGACCACGTTCTAGCTTCTAAGTGCTTTCCAATATGATGTTGATTTTGATAATGATTGAGGAGAAGGTAACACAATAGTTTAAAGACTAAGAATCCTATGGAATGCCCACTAACAAGGGAAAAATGCCTTAGGTAAATGATTTATTTCAACTCCAAAGATATGCTACCTACGTTCTCACGTACTCGTGCCCACGACCGACTTCTTTGAGCATCCACATATAGAAATAGCATAACAATGGGGTTGGTAGGTAATGATAAGAGTAAGTCAAGATGGATGTCCTACCCACGATTCTACGTAACTCATGCTTATGTTCCTCTGGTTACTGTTTTAAAGCAGCTCGTAGCTTAGCACAAAGGATGCCATTTTCTTTTCCGAAGTACCTATGCCCTGTTTAAGTTCAAGGTGACTTTCTACTTACGCCTTAGTCTTACTAATTATGCCATGATCCTTTCCTTCATGAGTCTTATTTTATAATGTCCGACTTACGCCATGAGTAAACTATGTTGAACCATGTCCCATTCAAGTATAGCTAAGTTCCAAAAGTGATTTCTTATCCATCCTTATGTCTCTAAGTACTCAAGAGTGAAGCCTACAACTTATACTCTATTTAAGTCACACTTATATCTTATTCACACTTCAATATTCATGACCAATGTCCAAATGTTAGGGTATGTTCCCTTATGTAAATGCCGTGTCTCTCATGCACCATGCCATGCTACTCATGTATTCATGTCTTATGCCATATTAGTCCCATTTCCATGTATACATGTTCCATGTTATGTTCTTCTAAAGTATAAGTATCTTATATGAATAGTATTCAATAATGATCCCTTTCTCTCACTCCTTAATTATCCGCTTACAATAATATGAGCAAGGTAAGCTAAGATATTCATATCTTAACGAGCGAACAAGGTAACGTTCGAAGTAAGGTATGTTCCATATTCATAGTAGATATCTTTTCATATTCTATGGTACTTATCTCAAAAGTATTCTACTCGATTTGATGTATCATGTCATGCCTACGCTAGATATTTATGAATACCTATGTTAGAATCATATTCCTAGTATATGACTTAACTCTATCTCATTCGCACGAGTTTCACTTACATTCAAAGCCTAAGTCATACTCTTATCTCGTATTACTATGGTGAACACATGAACATCTATGATCAAGTCTCTAAGTGTTCGCATCCTACCGCGCTCGCATTCAACCCTCATGTTGTAACAATCATGCTTTCGACATTCAGATCTCATGTTGATGTCCATGTTTACACGTGTTTGTATCTTATAAAAGTTTAGCACTCATGTTTTCACGCCAGCCAGTCTTCATGTATTTATGTCCCATGTCATGCTCCTCACGTCCAGGTAATCGTGTCATGTTCGTGCCTATTTTCCGGTACCCATGTCATTCGTGCCTACAAATTCTCTTCCAAACCCAATGTATAGTAATCATGTAATCATTCAACCAATAATCATGTGTTCAGGCCAACTTAGTATTCATGTTAGCCACATTCAAGATTCATTAATCAAGATTATGTCACATCATACGTATTAAGATACCCTGTGAGGTTTATGTTGATACTTTAGTTAGCTGACAGACGTTTGAAAATGTCGTGAGAGTCCGAATTACGAAGGAAGTCCTGCCATAATTTTCGTAAATTCCAGAGTTAGTAGTAACTCTTAATCATTATTTATGAATCGAGGACAACGATTTCATGATTCTAGCTCATGTAGGTGCTAATCAGTTTCATGTTCCCATGTACATGTTTATATGTAATCACGTATTCAGTTCTCATGATCCATGACCATGTTTTCATGTAATCATGTCAAGCTCTTATGTTTCATGTCATTTTCATCACGTTTATGTATTCATGCCATGTCCAGTCCCATACCTAACCAAGACCCATCATTCGAGGACGAATGATCCCAAGGGGGAGATATTGTAACACCCCGTATCTTAGAACTAAGGTTAGACTCATACCATTAGAGTTTTAGCGAAAAAATTGAAGGTTTGAACGTTTTGCGAAAATGGTTGATAGGCCTACTTCGGGCAGTGATAACTCTTTGATTAGTTGGGAATTTGGGAAAGTACCCTCAATGAAAGTTGTAGTACGTAAAATACTTTCTAACGATATAAGGACCAAGCCAATCAGAGATCGGATCAAGGAGATATGATCGTCTCAATATGGCTAATAGTAAGGCGTTTAAATCTATAGAATCGGCTAAGTTTTGATACGTCCGACTTCCAGTCAAATTTCATGAAAATCCGTTGGGAATTTGAGGAAAACTTTCCATGAAAGTTGTAGCCCTTTGAAATAGATTTCCAACGGTATATTATGGGTCTTGAACAGAGTTATGTACAAGAAGTTATGCCCATTTTACCGAACACCGCACAAAACCGACACACACGCTTCTCGGGGCGCGAGAGCGCGCGCGCGATGGCCCCGCTTCGCGGGAGAGATCACGCAACTCTGAGTTTTTAGCTTCAGAATGTTGCGCGATTCACCCGCATCGCGGACCCATCGCGAAACGGGTCGATTTCGGGTCAAAAGTTCGGGATTTCGCGTTTTGAGTTATATTTAAGGTTTGGGTTTATTTCCCTAACACCCCATTCACGAAAAATTAACCTAAATCCATAGAGAACAAGTCCCAAACCTCAAGAACACCAAGGTAAGTTTTATCATAATTATTCCAAGTCAATTCTAATACATATCCTTGTAATCTAAACAATCATCATTCCTAAAACTAGGGTTTTCAAGAAAACCCATCTCAAGGTTCAAGAATTCAAGATTTTGGAAATCTTCCTCAAAGCTCAAGTCTTTAATTCAAGTTTTGGAGCGACTAAGGTATGTAGAGTTACTATCTACGTGTGGGAACATCATTGTTTCTTCCCCACGCCTCATAATCCATAAATTATGATTCTCTACTAAAACTATGGTTTCTATACCATGCTCATGATAACCCTAGGTCCATGTCCATGATTATACTATGTATGAATTGTTATAATTCCATCATTGAGTTCTTAATATTTCTTTATGATTATTGAGAATCCGTCCGTAATCCATGAAAACCCATATATCTCATTTCATGGGTTCATGCATGCTAGTTTATGATTTATTATGCTATTTTCAAGAAAATACTATACATGTTTTACAAGTTCATGCAAGCAAGCTATAATTTATGATATCTATGTACAAGTAAGTTATATTCATGAAAACCATGTATAAGGCAGAAAACCATGTGCCACTTATTTTACATGTTCATGATTTTGGGAGTTGCTTTAATTACCGAGGAAGGCTTTAGATAGCCTGAAACTACGTAGCCACCGTAGGATGAGGATCGCTCCACCCATGTCCCGGACGATCTCTCATAATGACTGGATCCTTTCATATTTTATTAAATCTCATGTTCTCCCGGCAAGGAGTGAGTGTTCTTCCGGCGGGACGCAAGCACCGCACCATGGATCGGTTATAAGTTATTGCTCTCCCTACTTATGATATTTTTACTCATATATATATATATATATATATGTATTCATGTTCATGCTCATAACATTTCGGTTCACGTTCAGTTCTTATCTTTATTACTTTATGTCCCATGTTATTTCATTCAGTTGCTTTACATACCAGTACATTTAATGTGCTGACGTCCCCTTTTATTGCCCGAGGGCCTGCATTTCACGATGCAGGTACTGATATACAGGACGACACATCTGCTCAGTAGGACAGCATTCGTATCAGCTTATTGGTGAGCCCCATCTCATTCGGGGTTTAGTCAGTTATCTTTATTTTACTAGTCATGCATTTAAAGGTATGCTGGAGGGCCTTGTCCCAGCAAGTACGTTTTTCAGTCAAGATTCATGATTAGAGGTTTCATAGACTAGTCAGTTTAGTTATGTTAGACATGCAAGGTATTGGGCCATCTTTGGCTCAACTCGTGTTATTTCCGCATCTATGATTTAAACAAGTATTTCATTAAATTATTATGACATCTCATGTTTTATAAAAGCTCATTACGTTCATGCCATACTTCCGCTCATGTATGCCTCATGATGATTCAGCAAGCCATGTGGTTCGCTCGGTCACATGCAGTATGGCACCGAGTGCCGTGTTTCGCCCAGTTCATGGTTCGGGGCGTGACAAAAGTGGTCAAAATCTCACTATCTCAAATGTCCTCCTAAATACTGAGGAGCTTGAGGAGAAAGATGATGGAGTGGAAGTTTCAAGCCAAAACTGAGGCCACTGAGAATACGGGCATTGAGGATCAAAATAGGGATGCAGAAAAATCTAGTCCTATGGTCATACATGAGTTTATCACTATTGATGGTGACAAGGAACAAGAAAGTGGCGTTGATAAAGGAGATGCTGAGGAAAATCCTCCAAAATTAGGTAATTTCATCCCTCCTGCTAGTGACAAAATAGTATTAGATTCGGTTGTAGTTCTTGATGGGAATTTATCTGAAATAAGACCGGGTATATCTAATAGTCTGGAAAATAAAGTGGATATTGTGACTGGTTCTATCGATACATTACATGCTAAGGAGGTTGGTGCAAGAATTCAGGGGGAAAATGTTCATCTTCAAGAAACAGAGGATGCCAATAAGGGACTTGGTCCTGTGACAGAAAACTTGAATTTTGTAGACACTGGAAACACATTGTCCACTATAGTTGTACCTTTAGGTGACCCTTCTCCTGAAAAGGAATCGGGTTCCCTAAATCCTTCTCTAGAAGTCGATTCAGATGATGACGTCAATTTGAGAACTGTCTTCAAAAGGTCATCGAGTCATGTGAAGTAACTTGGTGAAAGTGCAAGAAAGCATATCTCTGCTAAGCCACCTACCACTAGACAAATGAGCAAAGCTCAACCTGAGGCTGCTCTTAAGGATAACAAAGAAAAAGGTACAAAAAGAAAAGGAAAGAGGCTAGTGAAACGTGGGTTGAGAGATGAAGAAACTGTAGTAACAGTGTCTGATAATGAAATTGAAGTGGAATCCTCTCCATTATTAAGGAGAAATTCTAAGAAAAGCACGAAAGATAAAGGAAAGAATCCTATGGTGGATGTGTCCAACGTTGGTATTCATGAGGATGTGGAAGAGGAGAAGACTGTGTCTATCTCCTTTAAGAAAATAAAAAGTGTTTCACGAGAGGAATCTGGTTCTGTAAAAAAAAGGGAAAAACTTAAAGAGTTAGAAGTGCTGAGGCAGGAAAATTTGAAAAAACAAAAGGTGTTATTTGGAAGGGTTGTTGACCCTGATATCGCTGAGAAAAAGGGAATGAAGGAGCTACTGGAGATATTGGAATTTCAAAAACAGGAGCATATGTTTGCCTCCCCTGCTCCAAGTGTTTTTGAAGATGAAGTGAGTAAGTTATATACTTCTTTGGTGTATACTGATGATTCTACCTTACTCTTGACTGTGAATGGGGTGGATTTCGAAATGGATGAAGCAAAGTTGGGAAAAATTCTTGGTGTACCAACTGATGGATTGAAAACAGTAAGAGGGGAGGCATCACAAACTTTCAAGGATCTGATTGTCAAGAAGGGAGTGTCTACAACTGGTAAAAGGCTCTATAAGAAATAACTTCAGCCTGAGTATCAGCTCTTGTTTTACATTGTTAATAAAGCACTACTTCCAAGGGCGGAAAGGCGATGTATTGCCTCAATTGCGGACCTGGTCCTTATTGAAGCGCTAGCAAGTTTTCAATGCGTATGTCTGCCTACTATAATGATTGAGCATATGATCAAAGTGGTTAATGCTAGAGAGGGAAATCATGGTCTTCCATACGGGTTTTTTCCTAACTAAGGTCTTTGAGTACTTCAACATTAAGACTGGGAAGGCCACTATGGGCACTAGAAAAGAGATGGTCACCATAGAGACCTTGGAAGATTGTGAGTGCTTGGAAAGGAAAGGGGATCTTGGGAGCAACTCGACCATCTCTAGTCTGATTAAGGCACAGAAGCATGCCATTGCAGAGATTGAAAGGCTCCAAGATGAGATTGTCATTTTGAAGACACACTTGGCTGCAAAGGCACAACAACCAGTCCCATCACTGATCTGACGAATGTTAATGCAAAGTTAAGCACTGAGAATGAGGAGTTGAGGAACAATCTAGATGCACTCCGTGATCAAATGATCCAGGATCAGAGAGCGGCCATCAGGGCTTTCTCTCGCTAGATCTCTCTGTTCCTTTTTAACTCAGTCCTGCCTTTCAAAAAACTCTATTTTTATCTTTTTTTTTTTATGACATTGAATCTTTTTGACTTTTAAAATTGTCATATCTTGTGATTTTAGACTGCTATTTATTAAATATAACTTGATCACTCTGTTTTATGGGCAATTACTCTGTTTGTGCATTGATTACTCTGCTTTTATGCTATTGTTCCTATTTTTGCTCATGATGGGTTGCCCGAATGCCCATGAGTTAATGTCACTAAACTTCTTTAGGCTTGTGCTAATCTGAAGTCTCTTTTCGATGATGCCAAAAGGGAGAAGAGTGTGTGTTGTGAGTTGTGCGTGTATAAGTGTTTGATAGTTCAAACTCTCCAACATGAAGTGAAATTGGAAGTTGTAATCCTACAAACAAATGCAAAATCCATCTTATGCAAATGGGGACCTGGTCCCGTTTATGTTGGATATGGTACATGATGCTAAGGGTCATGATCTCAGGGGGAAGTCCTAAAAAACCATCTTTTGCGAATGGGGACCTGGTCCCGTCTATGTTGGATATGGTACATGATGTTGAGGATCATGATCTCAGGGGAAGTCCTAAAATTGTTGAATGTTGCTTAACCAACTTCTTGTGGTTAGGAGTAAGAATGAAAATTATCTAAGGGCTAAATCGACAAAGGGAACCTAGTTTTCCAAATACTGACGAAAGATGCAACAACATAGTACTGAAGTTGACTATGCAAGGGAACGGTACAATGATGCTGAGGGACATGTCCTCAGGGGGAAGTTCCTGGATACGAGTTGGTTGAATACTGCATAGTTGTTAGTCTCACAAGAACAAATGAAAAAGCTACATCGTCCATCCTACCTGAGCTTACTATGAAGAAGAAACCTAGTCCTCAGGGGGAATATCACTTATAAGGTTGTCATCATAAAAAAGGAGGAAATTGATGAGTCTTAGCATTTCATAGTTTTGATGATTCGACAAACGAGCCAAGGACCAGGTCCTCCTTCAAGTCCCATGGGAGTACAGCACGGTACTTAACGAGGCAGTAAAGGCTGCTTTGCCTTTATTCGCAAAATCGACATCACGGTCGTATGTATGCTAGAAGCTACAAGCCCTTGAAAAGTCACCATCCAGGGTCACATGTTTCTCACATGCTCTCTATTTGGTCTCGTATATATACAACATGTTGGGATTATTTGACCTAACACTTACAAAATCTAAAAGGCTATATTTCTCTCAAGTGTGGCGGCTACCTTTCTCAAGGTGTCCACAAGAACAAGATCTCAAAAATCAGAGGGACCATTTCACCATCGAAGACATACGAAGTCTCTAGGATAGTTGATTCTTGTTTCATGTTCTTAATCTGTATTCCTACACTGCTTGTCAAGAAGCATCATAGTAGGACATATTTCAATCTTTGTAACTTTGTTTTCTTAGCTAGAGTTAGCTAAGTATCAGTTAAGTCGCTAGCTAGAGTTAGTCAACTTGGAGCCTTGCAATAGAGTTATTGTAAAGGTGCTTACAATGGTTGTATTGTAAGTGTTAGGGATTGAGGTTGCAATAGGTTGTAATTTGAAGTTGCTCGTTTTAGTGAAGTTGGAAATCCTACGGGGGTAGGTTGTGGTTTTAAATCCCTTGAGCAAGGAGTTTTCCACGTAAATTACTTGCCTTATTTACTTCCTGTCATTATCTGTGAAAACAGTTTAAGGACCTGGTCCCTTAGACAGTTTTAGTAAACTCTCAAGTTGTGAACTAGCAAAGTGTGAACCCATGGGTTCTATCACTAATCTATCAACTATCTAATCTTGCAGAGAAGCTAGAAATTCCGACCAAAGTTGCAACACATTCTTAAAGTTGCAACACAGAGCTGATTGACTTAATTAAATCTGTTTCAGGGAATCAGCGCCAGAATTCTCTACGTCAGGGTATTATCGGATTCAACTTACACCAGCCTTTAAAAGTATTTAGTTTTTTGTAATTCTGCTGAACGATTAGAACAAGTTTGGAATTATCTTCTTAGTGTTTAACCATTTTTGTTACCTTTGATTGTACAAAAAATATAAATATCGATGTCGGGCATACAACGCCCGTGCATAGCACGGGCACCATACATCTAGTACTATTATATAAGAAGGTTTCATGGTTACAAACCTTTGCCTTCCTTTTCTCTTTCCTTTGTTCTCTTTATTTAGGGCGTCCAACTTTTTTAAGTCGAAAGAAGCATCACAACTGCTATAAAGCCTAGTCCCAATTTTGCCAGTATTACATAAAGGAAATTTAACATCTGTAATCTCAACTTTTACCCCTTTTACGTCACTCAAATTCTCTAGCTACATAATGAATTGTAATCCGGGCCGTCTCAGCAATATTGGGGGCCTAAAGCCAAACTTCAAACAGAGGCCCTAATTTTATTTAAAGAAAAAAATTATCATATATATTTTTATTTAAAGTCTACTTTTCTAGCTTTTTAGATGAGAAATCTTTAATTACTGTTTTATAATTGATTTCTTCTAACATTTCCTTTTCAATTGATAATATAGCTAATTCATTCAATCTCTCTTGAGACATTGTTCACCTTAGATAAGATTTCATCAATTTTAATTTTGAAAAACTTCTTTCAGTTGAAGCAATAGTTTATATACAAATACATCCTTAAGGGAAAAATGGGGCCCCAATGCGATTGCTTTATTTGCCTTATGGTCGAGCCAACCCTGATCGTAATTACTGAAAATTATCAAGATAAATACTGGCAATAGCAATACCTCCATTCCCCTTAACTTTTGCTAATACAAAAAGAAAATGCCAAATCATTTATGAGAACTTCAGGGTTGTGACAAGCTAAATGTGGCACAATGATACTTTTCCGTTAGATTCTTTTGAAACACTATAAAAATGTATGATTGTATTTTTGAGTTCTCTAACTTAGAATTTACAAATCTCAAAAGTCTATCATAAAACACCATGCCCTGTTCAGTGTTCCCTAACCTTCTCCTTAACTTCATTTGACACATGCACTAACATCATCAACATTTCCCTCCACGGTGAACCCATAGAGATCTTAGAATTTCAAGGTAATATTTACGTTCTGGCATGAGCACTTGGCCACAAAATGGGAAATGTTTAACCTTTCAATAGAATTTTTGTCAATAAAATTTGAAACTTTGAGAAAAAACAGAATTATTCAAAACATAACTATTCAAGGAAATCGAGTAGTAGACAACACCACATTCTAATGAATGATAAAAACAAAACAATTCAAAAGTTGTTTTCTTGCTATCCCAAATTAAGTGCGTATAAGAGTTTTTTTAAGAAAGAAAATATGTAGATTAAGCTCACTTTAAATCGCAAGCTCAACAGAAGAATTGAAGAACGAGAAATCTGTTCAACCATCTCCCCCACAAGCCCCGTTCCCCCGCCCCCCGCCCCATTTGGGTGAAGCTTTCAGAAGAAACAATTTAACATGCAAAACAGAAATCAGTGAATAAAGAACTTCTAGAGAAAACTTCTATTTTAATCTTTTACATAAATATCTGCATTTCATATGTATTTCATCATTCTCCAACTCTTATTTTATGTAGGTTCTAAAAGTGATCACTTTTGAGAGAATATTTTAGGAGTTATAATTCTATGTTCTCATTTATATTTATGAGGAAAAGGTTGATGTCTTTGTCAATTAAACACGAGGACCAAGAATATTTAAACTATCTGGGCAGAGCTATCGTCAAATTGAAAGTTTATTGCCGCTTGAGGGACCCGTCTCAAAGTTTACACAATTATATATTTATGATACAGAAAAGAAAGTGCAAAATAGAGTTCATGTTGTGAAGTTGGTGTTCTACCGTTCTTGAATGATAATATATACTCCCTCCGTCTCAATTTATACGAGGATTGGCCTTTTTGGGAAGTTAAACAAATTTTTCTTTGCTGATGGGAGATTTTGAACTATCTGGATATGACAGAAATATTTATCATTATTGAAACCCAACCTAACAAGCTACAAAGGATAAATGAACTGAATGCTCCTTATTTAAGCCTGCAATATCCTTTAATTTTTCATTTGGCGAAGAAGTCTATAGAGAGAACATTCCTTTCAATGGAGAATTGGAGATAATGAAATAATCGGAGAAATGCAACGTGTTAGCATACGAGAATACTTTGCTTACATAATTCGAGAAATCAAGGATGAGGTTCCAAACATTATGTCTTCGAGAAGGCTATTTTCAGCAATTTTTTGGTCGAATATGGATATATAATGGTCGAATCTTCTCAACTGAGGTATATTAGGATTCATCAAAAACGATTGAGAGCTCATATGTATAAAGGGTTAGCAGATGCATTTTTGCGTGGAGAAATCAATCCATCATCTCAAGGAAAAAGGATAATTCTGCAATCTAGGTTCATAGCGGGTGCACGATAAATGTTTCAAAATTGTCAAGATACTATGTGTGAACACCTAATTTTTTTATTGAATCTAAATTTTTATACCATCTTTTGTGTTCAAATATTTCTTTTAGGTCTAAATTAGATATTTATTTTTGTTTCGTTTTAGTAAATTTTACTAAATTAGAAAAAATTTATAAAATTATATATTTTCTTAATTAAGATTTTAATAAATAAGCTAGTAATCTTAATATTTTTCTTAGTTATGTTTTATTTTAATCCTGCTATTTAATTTATTATTATATTATTACTAGTCTAAAAACAATTAGCTAATCTTTTTTTACCTTTGTATTTTTATTTTTATTTAACTTTAATACAAAAAGAACAAAATAACCAAACAGTGGAAAAAGACGAAATTTTTTTAAAAAAAAAAAAAAAGCCAAAAAAGGAATGGAATATTACTAACCTAAAATAACCTCACCAATTAACCTAAAAATCCCTCACTCTCACGTCTCTACCCCTAATCCTAAACTAAACTACCCAAAACTAATCCCCCGAGTCCAACTTCCTCACGTCCCCTTTTCACGCTGACTTTATTGCAAACACAAACACATGCACATCTACATGTATTCAGGCACAAACACGATGAAAAACACACAGAGCAAAAAAATAAAGAGAGCATTTTAGGAGTTTAGGAAAAGGTTTGTTTGAGAATTAAGTTGGAATTCAAGCTTTCCATTTGCGGTTTCGAGTTCGTGGACCTCAAAGTTGGCTTTGCTAGCTTTGGAAATCTGTAGACTGTACGTCACTTTCCGTTGTTATTCAAAAAGAATTTGAAGGTTTGTTCCCGTTATTACTTTTATCTTTCAATATTTTACGTGAATCAAAGTTTTATTAAAGAATTACTAAAGATGGGTTAAAATCTTGTGATGTTTAATAGTTTAGTGTAATATTAAATTAACCGGAGTACTCAAAACACCTAGACCTTGTCTAATGAGGATTGGCGTCTTCTAATTTTCAAGTGGGAACTAAATATTCTTTCTATATTAGGTATTGATAATTGCTTGTGATTTTCTTGGTATTGTTCTACGTTTGAGTGTTTTTTCTCCTTTCTTGTGCATGGTTCACTGTATCATTTTTTAGGGAGAACGGGCTAATAGTGTGTGAATTAATTGGTCAAAGATGATCAAAACAAGAATAGAAATTCAAAATAGAAAGAGGACTTTAAAAAGAAGGTAGCATTGTAATGCTCTATTTGGTTTTTCCTATCCAGAAGGCTTTTGTCAAGCATATTATCTCATTTAGTCTTAATCTATGTTGCATTGTTCACTTTAACTGTGATGATTAATTAATTATGTTTTGTAAATGTGTTAAAATTGTGAAACTGCAGGGAATCTTGTGAATTAATTATAATATTTGGTTAATTAATTGAAAAGTTCTAGTGGTAACTAATTTTGCCAGTTCCTCCATCACATATAGAAAGAACAATTCACCTTTGGCTTGATTCGTTGCTATTATTTTAATTACTGTAAATTGACTTTTGTTCAACTGTCAAATATTAATAATTGTTATTGTTCCTACAACAAAGAGTATTTGTTAGGGCTGTACAGGGCAAACCGATAAACCGCACCAAACCGACAAACTGAACCAAACCAGAAAAAAAACCCGACTAGTGATTTGGTTCGGTTTGGTTTGGTGTTCGGAAAAAAAACCCGACCATTATAGGGTTGGTTTGGTTTTAACTAAAAAAAGTCAACCCGAACCCAAACCAACCCGATTATAGATATACTACTTTTAAATTATGTTATACATAAAAATATTTATGAAAATGTAATTTATAAATATTTTCTTAATTTTTTTTATAATTTTTGTTTTCTTTCTTACATTTAGATTTGGACTTAAAGAAGCCCATCTAAATAATATACAAAAAAAAAAGGGCAATTCGCAGAATTGCCCTTCTTTTGGGGTGGTCTTTAAATTTTGCCCTTCATATTTGAAATCTTTAAATTTTGCCCTTCGCTAAATCCCATAGGTTTCAGGTTCGAACCCCCACACAGTCAAAATTTAAAAAAAAAATTCGCAAGGCAAAGTTTAAATTTCGCTATGCCCCCATCGATACAGTTGTGAAGGAATTAGCAAAGTTATGCCGACCCGCATACTTATGCCTTATGGGCGTACTTGACATAAGTATGCGTTTCTAGGCATAACTTTGATAATTCCTTCATAAGTTTATGTCGATCGATAAAAGTTTGCCCATTAAAAGTATGCCCCCATCGCATAAACTTGTTAAGGATTTACCAAACTTATGCCGACGGGGGCATACTTATGCCTTATGGGCAAACTTTGCTCAAGCATATATATGTATTTTTTCAAGCATATATACCAAAGTTACATGGAAAAGTATTATGTTACAAACAAATGTCCATCCCGTATACAAATTCACACTTTGGCCGGCAATACAAGGTAGATTAGCAACCGTGATAGACTTAAATATTTTCCCATCTTCAGGCGTACCCAAGAAATATTTTCCCATCTTTATTTTGAATGCTCCATCACAAAAGGATTGTGGTACGATTGTTGGTATGGTCAGGGTACACTAGAAGAATAAAATGCAAGATGAAATCACATGGATCTCACACATTGCTAGACACAAATCAAAGCATCGCTCCATTACTTGCCGCATTTTTGTATGCTAGTGGCATTGGTTTGGAGAGAAAGGAACCTACTCGATTTCAAAATACTCGGTTTCTTCCCGATAGACTCTGCAGAGAGATTGCACAACATATTCACATCCAAGGCAGAACAACTTCAAATGGCAGAGAGCTCGCTTGCTATGAATTGCTATCCCTAGCTAAGTGTAGTTGATTAAAACTGGCGTTGTTTTTTTAATGTAATAGTTGCTCCTAGTTTGACTTATACAAGTTAGCTGAGTAGGAATTTTACCATGTGTACCAAGGTCGCCTTCAACTTTGTCATGCCGTACAAGTTTTTGGATGGAATAAAATAGACTTTCAACAAAAAAAAAAAAAGTTTGCCTTATAAGGCAAAGTTTAAATTTTATATGCCTCCTAAATGAGACTTTTTAGTTATGTTTTTAACTAAAAGTCTGGAGGGGGCAGACTTTGCCTCGAGGGGCAACTTTTAGTTATGCCGATCCTAGTGTTAAATGGATAGTTATATATATGTATAAGTTAAGAGTTATCCAAAATATATGATCGGAATTATCATTCCTTCCGCAGGATTGTACCGAGTCACTATCTTATTAATATTACGGACTTTAGTTTGTTTTAATTCCGCCTCGAGGGCGTAATTGCAAAAAAAAGAGGAATATGTTTTGGTTGTTGTAAATGTCCTCGTTTCCGAATATCTTTATCCAAAGATTATATGGGTGTTAATTAACTTCTCCGTCGATTCCATTTACCGGTCTCTATTCCAGGCTCTTTTTTATGACTTTGTCGTGATGTATATTCTTGAGAGGTTTTAGCAAGAGTATGTTGTATGAGGATTATGAGATAGGTTGAGAGAATGTTCCTTGCTATGCATCACCTTGCTCGTTCGCTCTAGATCATGGTACACTAGGGGGTTGATTCAGTTGTAATAATTACAAACAAAAGTCCGCCCTCAAGGCAAAGTCCGCCCTCCGGCGTACTTTTAGTTATGTTTAACTAAAAGTCCCATTTAGGGGCGTTTTTGCGAGGGGCGTACTTTTAGTTATGCCGATCCGGTGTTAAATGGATAGTTATATATATGTATAAGTTAAGAGTTATCCAAAATATATGATCGGGAATTATCATTCCCTTCCAGAGGATTGTACTGAGTCACTATCTTATTAATATTACAGACCAGAGTTTGTCTTTTAATTCTGCCTTGAGGGGCAGAATTTGGTAAAGAGGAATATGTTTTGGTTGTTGTAAATGTCCTGGCTTCTGAATATCTTTATCCAAAGATTATATGGGTGTTAATTAACTTCTCTGCTGATTCCATTTACTGGGTCTCTATTCCAGGCTCTTTTTTATGACTTTTGTCGTGATGTATATTCTTGGGAGAAGTATTCAAAACACACTCCAACTTTGGCCAAAATTGTTATAACACACTGCATCCCTGGAGTCCTATGACCCCTGGACTATTTTTTTGTGTATTATTGAGGGTATTATTGGGTGACGTGGACAAAAAAGTGAGTCCCTCAAAATTGGGTATTATTGAGTCCACGTCACCAATAATACCCTCAATAATACACAAAAAAATAGTCCAGGGGGGTCATAGGACTCCCGCAAAGTTGGAGTGTGTTATAGCAATTTCGGCCAAAGTTAGAGTGTGTTTTGAACACTTTTCCCTATATTCTTTGAGAGGTTTTAGCAGAGTATGTTGTATGAGGATTATGAGATAGGTTGAGAGAATGTTCCTTGCTATGCATCACCTTGCTCGTTCGCTCTAGATCATGGTACACTAGGGGTTGATTCAAATTGTAATAATTACATGCGGCTAAAAGTCCGCCCTCAAGGTAAAAATACTCTTTCCGCGTACTTTTAGTTAAACATAACTAAAAGTCCTACGGAGGGGGCATATAAAATTTAAACTTTGCCTTATAAGGCAAACTTTTTTTTTTTTGGTTGAAAGTCTATTTTATTCCATCCAAAAAAACTTGTACAAAGACAAAGTCAAGCCACCTTCAACCGTACATGGTAAAATTCCTACTCACTAACTTGTATAAGTCAAACTAGGAGCAACTGAATTGCACCAATATTCCAATACCATATAATACTTGTTTAAAAAGTGGATATTTGAGAAAATCACAAGTAGGATCATAAAGAGTAGCACAAAAAAATATTTGGAATCTATGCCTAAATGCATATATGGTTTCTTTTACTTATTTCTCAAAGAGTCGTTGGTTTTCTTTTATGAATGGAGAAAGAAATCATGGACATATAGCATTGATTAGCCAGCTTTTTTTTACTTATTAATTTATTCTTTTTTCTTGCAAGAGTATGGAGACTCACCTTTGAGCATTGATTAGCCAGCTCGTTCACGATGCACTATCCGTGTGAGAATTGGTATGTTAATTACATAGTGTATATTTTCGTGTATATCAATAAGTTGTCACCCCCCGTACTCGCCGCAAACCTCTTGATTTCTCGCACTTATTTCTCTCGTCGTGTTTTACCGATATTGTTTTCTAGCCGGTGCAATTTTTTTCTCTCGCCGGTTTTATCGATATTGTTTTCTCGCATGCTTATTTCTCTCGCTCGTGTTTTACTGATATTGTTTTCTAGCTGGTGCAATTGTTTTCTCTGCTGGTTTTACTGATATTATTTTCTGCAGGTATAAGTGCAGAAATCCAAGAGTTTTGCACTGCTTGATTTTCCTGGCATCAGAAATTTGTACGAAATATAAATGATTTATCTTGTTTTAGAATTGGCATAGAAGTGTAGAGAACTAAACAATAGCTTCGGATCATGTTGGACTTTAAATTGGATTTTGAACTTTAAGAAAAAGTTTATCATGACCTATAGTTTAGAATTTAGCCGTTTGTTTACTTCGTTTAAAGGCTTACTAGCAAAAGGACATTGGAGGTTGACTACGTATTTAGTGCTCAATTTAGATCTTTTCTTGTTTGCCTTAGTATCTTTTCTAGATTCGCTTTCTTCACCGAATTACACTTCATTATTAGGCAATGCACATGCTTCCTTTCTCTCGATCTCTTCAATTGTCAAATTTGGCATATTGGAGGAGTGATTTGGAATTTTGCTCAATCTTCAAGTCAAAAGTGATTTGGATTTTTGCCCAATCTTCAAGTCATAAAGTTGATTCCTTTCAAATTGCTGTAGTATATTGCACCGATTTGGATTTTTGTTTTTGCTACATCCGACATTTTACGCCATTTGACATTTTAGTTATATTATGAAGTTAAAACTTCAAATGTTGTTTTGCCTCCATCTTATATGTTGATATTTTGTACTAGAACTCTTTTAAGAAGCACTCGTTCGTGCTTTTCATTAGATACTATGAAAAACCCGAGAAACCCGAAAAAACCCGAAAACTCGAAAAACCCGAGAAAAATTGATATCGAAAACCCGACTTTTATTGGTTTGGTTTGGTTTATAGATTTAATAACCCGCCACAAATGGTTTGGTTTGGTTTGTAAAAAATCCGAACCAACCCGGTCCATGTACACCCCTAGTATTTGTTATAACACAATTCATCATGTATTACTCTACTGCTATTATTCACCGTTTTCTCATTTAAACTGGTTTTGGTATTGTTGGAAAATTCTGTAAACTTCTTCCACAACCTTTCAATTTTTTTTATTTTTGCAAACAACGATTTTTGCTCTATCTGTGTGGTATGTAAGAAAATTTTCTCCTTTCATGCATAATGGTAGATGTACAAACCACTTTTCAAAAAAGTTTTTGAGTCAACCACAATTGATAAAGTCCTATTTATATAATGGTAGAGAACTAATAGAAAAGATTGGTATTTGCTTGGATAATAGGTATGTGGTTCCGCATAATAAATTCTTATATTAAAGCATAATCTCATATTAATGTGGAATAGTGCAATCAATCAAGATCAATTAGGTAATGAAAATAAAGGATATGACCGTGTCACTGTTGTTTTTCCTCAAAGTGTTAATGAGGAAGTTTCATTAAATGTTAATGGCAAAATATATATTATGATTGTCGATATATATCACCATGTGAAATTGCTTAGAGAATATTCAGATTTCCGATTCTCCATAGATAACCTCCCGTGGAATGTAACATTTTGTTCATCTTGACGATCAAATGTTAGTGTTTTCATGGCTCTATGGTGAAAATTGAAAACCCAAATATTCTCCAAGCAGCTTCACATGGTGATATATATATCGACAATCATAATACATTTTTTTTTTTCATCAACATTTGATGAATCTTTCTCATCAACATTTGACGAATCTTTCTCAGACATACTTTGAGAAAAAGCAGCGGTGACAAGATCATGTCCTTTATTAACATAACTAAGTACTTAATTGAATCTTGATTGATTGCACCATTCTACATTAATATGAGATCATATTTTAATATAAGAATCTATTATGCGGAACGACATACTTGTTATCCAAGTCAATACCATCTTTCCTGATAGTTCTATCATTATACTTTCTTCTATAAATAGGATAATCTTCTTTGTCAATTGTGGTTGTCAACAAACTTTTCTGAAAAGCGCTTTGAACATCTACCATTTTGCATGGAAGGAGAAGATTTTTCTTGCAAAATCACACAGATAGAGCAAAAATCGTTGTTTGCAAAAGTTAATAATAATAATAAATAAAAAAATTGCGGAAGAAGTTTTCAGAATTTTCCAACAATGTAATAAGGAAAGAGTGAACAATAATGATAGATTAATCCATGATAAATTGCGTTATAACACACATTCTTTGTTGGGAGAACACCAACAATTATTAATGAATTTGACAGTTGAACAAATGTCAAGTTATGATAAAATAATGACAGTAGTGAATGGAGCCAAAGGTGAATTGTTCTTTCTATATGGTCACAGAGGAACTGACAACACTTTTATTTGAAGGACTCCGTTTAACTGTTAAATCAAGTGGCATTGCATCTCTTTTATTATCAGAAGATCGAACAACTCATTCTAGATTTGTAATTTCTCTCAATCAGACTGAAGACCCAACATGTAATATATAACAAGGTATTCCCTCTAACAAGATTGATTGACAAGACAAAATTGATTATTTGTGATGAGGCACTTATAATGTAGCTAGATGTTTTGTTTTCCCTATGACTTCTCATACTTCCGTTTCCGTTCCATCTCTCAGTTTCATTTGTAAATTTTCGTTGCATTTGCTACAAAATTGGAGTACAAAGGTGATAAGAAAGATCGAAGGGACATTAATGACTGATGGGGTTGAATAAGATGTCACGACCCAACCCCGTAGGCCGTGACTAGAGCCCGAGCTAGACACTCGTACACACCCGTTAACTATAATCAGTCCACAACTAGCATATATATATATATATATATATATATGCAACCGACAAGGCTGCCACTGCGGACGGGGACGCCCAAAACATAAATCATACGGACACAACGGAGCAATAATTATTCACAACCCACACATATATCTACAGACCTCTAAGAGTAACAACAGTATCATATGACGGGACAGGGCCCCGCCGTACCCCTGAATAGACATACATGTACACAACGAAAGTGTCTGTACCAAGATATAGGCTCTAACAAGGGAGCGCTCCAAGATAGCACAGTATATCCTAAGCTACGGATCACCAAAACGAGCGTCTCGTACCTACGGGCATGAAACGCAACCCCCGAAGAATAGGGGGTCACATTTAAATATGTACCGAGCACGTAAAGCATGAAATACAGCAAACAAGATCATACTGAAATAAAGGGTATAGAAAACTAACACAATAACCAGAAAACCACAAGGCTTGCCTTTGAAACATAAATCATGTGTGTCCATATCATACCCAACTCATTATGGGACTTTCAGTATATAATTAGATAATCATCCTCACAAATGCATATAACGTGTCCCGGCCCTCGAGTGA